>NW_019397214.1:123585-139902 GCF_000591075.1 Eurytemora carolleeae
CCCCCCCCCCCCCATCTATTACGGAATGAACTGAAACTGAAAGAAAATAAAAGTACATAAATTAAAGGGATAAACAGGATATTACAGGCTGGCACAACATTGTACTTCCGGACTCCTTGAGATTTCAGTTTAAAAACTACTTTTACAAATGGAAATTTATAATTTTTCTTCTTTAGATGATATTTCTATCAAAATTTAAACTGAAGTCTTTTTTTCTTTTTCAGCTTTTTCTTTTTATTTAGGAGAATAAAGCTGTGAAAGTTCAGGAGCTACTTGGTTTATATCTTATTCCAGTCTAGCTTGAGTTAGATAAATGTCACAAGACTTACTTTTCCTTTACAATTTTGTTACTTAGTTAGTTGAATTTGATTATTATAAAAACTTTGTTATAATTTGTAAATATGAAATTTGAAGGTAACAGAACTTTTTCTTCGAAATATTAAACTATTATACGACATCAACCCAAAACCTTTCAGAAATAGAACTAATACCTTGCTTCTATCTTTTTAATCCTTATATCTTTGCAACCTGACACTGTTAGATCTAAAAGTAAATCATTTTGAAATATGAAAGGTAGCAACATGTAGGCTTAAAAAAAATAAAGTTTTTTGAGACACACCAGTTACTTTTTCTGATTGTCAGTAATGAAATGTTGGCGAAAATATTAAAAGTTACAATTACGGCAAAAACTGCAGAACATATTCTTTTTTCATTTGAATTCATTTTAGTTTTCCGTAAATTTATTTTAGATTTCCGTAAATATATTTTAGTTTTCCGAAAATTCATTTTAGTTTTCCGTAAATTCATTTTAGTATTTCGTAAATTCATTTTAGTTTTCCGTAAATTCATTTCAGATTTCCGTAAATATATTTTAGTTTTCCGCAAATTCAATTTAGTTTTCCGTAAATTCATTCTAGTTTTCCGTAATCTGCAATGTTAATTCATTAACTGTTAATTCATTAACTGCAAACCAGTGCAGAAGGAGAACATTTTTTGTTCTTCTCAATAGCTTTCTAATTAATGGAGTTATTTTACGTGGAATTTACTTTAGTTCGACGTGCATTGAACCAAAGTGTCAATTGTATTTGTAAAGCGAATTTCTAATTGGGACTTTCCAACCCTTTCAATGTATTAATATTAGATAGAAATGAGGTTCCAACTTCAACTAACTAATCTTGAAGGATGTTATAGGATGGAATAAAACTGGAATAAGATTTTCTACCAAAATCACAATCAATTATATCCCAGTGAATAATATTGTTCAAGTGCTTGTTATTTCATTTTTTTAAGATAAAATTTTTTTCTGGGATTTAATTTTAAAATACTGCAATGTTATTCAAGGGAAATATATTCTCTTGATTGAAAAACATATTTGATTGTTATAATTTGATAAATGCAAAATAAGAGTATTGAAATATATTGAATGTGCACAAAAAATAGGAAGAATGCTTAAACAAATTCAAAAATACCAACTTCGGATCAATTTTTACTGTTTTATTAAATCTAAAGATTTTTTTGGGACACTTTCTAATTGGAGGCTCTTTTTCTAAGACTGGTCCAATAAACGGATAATAAATTGAATTATTACAGTTATGATAATAATACTAAGGATGTTTTGAATGTGTAACTAACCTCATGTTGATAAGGTATTGAGCAAGGGCAACAGATTCACAGTTTCCTGAGATTGTGATTGTTCTGTCAAGGTTAGCTGGAGCATCCCTGTCCTCACAGTTAGAAATCCTGATCATAGCTCCAGATAGTTGCCTAGATAGATAGATAAATAGATAAATAGATAGATAGATAGATAAATAGACAGATAAATAGATAGATATATAGAAAGATAGATATAAAGAATAGATATAAAGATAGATATAAATCACTTCTGCTGAATCACACTTCTCACAATGCTACATCTAACGTTTTAAACACCCTGTTAACACATTCACTTCTTCCGCTAATTACACTCCCTACACGTATTACTCAAACATCTGCAACATTACTAGATCACATATTTAGTAATTCAGATCCTGTGGAATCATCTACTCAAGTTTATCTGACCATTTACCCTTTTTTTCATTGTCTAAATGTACACAACATGAAGATAATATTGGTAGCAAACCAGTTCTAGTTAGAAACACTTCAATCGAAAATAAAACCAAGTTTAAGGAAAAATTGTTACTCAATGACTGGACTCATGTTATGATAAATAAAAATCTTTCTACAGCCTTTTCTGAATTTTCTAACACATTTAATAATATTTATGAAGAAATCTTTCCATTAATCAAATATAAGCCAAACAAAAATAAAAATTCTGTTATCCTTGGTTTAAGTCCGCCTAGCTATAGTGTCAAGAAAACAAAAATAAAAATCCAACTAGAAACAATTTAGAAACTTTTAGAAAATATAATTCTGTTTATCGCACAACAATAAAAAAGGCCAAGACTAGTTATTTTTCTTCAAAATTTACAGAATACTCAAAAGACATCAAAAAGACCTGGTCTTTACTGAACTCTATTATATCTTCTAAGAAAAAAAGTCATTCAGTTCCTGATATTTTCACTGATGATGAAAAAAGTTTTGTGGGATCTGCTGAAATAGCAGNTGAGTTGCAGGGATAAATATATATATATATAGATAGATATATTGATAGATAGATAGATAATTAGATAGATAGATAAATATATAGATAGATAGATCGATAGATTAATAGGTAGATAGATAAATAGATAGGTAGGTAAATAGATAAATAGATACATAAATAGATAGGTAGATATATAGATAGAGAGATAGATAGATAGATAGATAGATAGATAGATAGATAATAGATAGACAGAGAGATGGATAATAGATAGACAGATAGATAGATAGATAGATAGATTTATAGATAGACAGATAGATAGATATATATATATTGATAAATTGATTGATAGCTTTAATAGCTATGAATTGATGACCCCAAAACATATATTTTTAAAATATCTTTTTTTTGTTTCTTCTTTTTATTTCAAGCTTTTATGCCATTTATCAAGAATACTGGTGTATAATAATACAATAAAATTCAGGGATAAATAAGGAAAACCCATCTTTCTCACAAGGTTTATAATATTTTTCTTATAAAACTACATTGTCTAATGTTAACAAAAGTACTAGAAGCAGGTGTAATCAAAAATTGAAAATATCAAATGTATGATAATTCACCCCTTGTTCAATGTAGAATAAACGCTAGGATATCCTCAAGCTTATTTAATAATACATATGCGTATATCAATTCTTTTAAGGAATTGAGTCCTTGCAACAAACTCAAATGTTCTAATCCATATATCTTTGTACCCTGAAGGTGTAAACCTTTAATATTTCAAACTTGGATTATTTGATCCATGAAATCCATAGTTTGAAAATGTTTAGCAAATCAGAGTTTATGGCAAAGACTCAATTCCTCTACATGACTCCAGAATTTAATATTCCTAAAAACTTTCTCATTTGATATTTTTATAATAAACTCTGAAAATCAAAAAGTCAAAGTTTTAAATTTAAAAGTACAGTGATATCAAATTTCGTGGCGAGTGTTTAGTTTCTTTACCCTCTTAAAATTGATTATTACAATTGCGGTTCGTTATCAGGATTGAACACTTTTACAGACAGAAAAAAATCAGAGAAAATATTCAAAGATACATTCCACTAATAACTTAGGAACTTAACATTAATTATGAATGAATTTACTTCAACTGCACTTCAAACAATTTCATGTCATAGAAAGAAATGTTTTTTTTCGAACATCAGCAAAATATATAATTACTTTGAAGAATTTGTGTAAATAAAAAGTTTAATGCTTTGTTTTGAGTCAAAATGTTTTCTCATTTAACAGGTTTTCCTTTCTTCCTCTATTCTTCTCTTTAGAACAGTTTAAAAAGACATCAATTTTACTGAAAAAGTTGCTTAAAGTTAAATTAATTCAATATTGTAGTTTTAAAGAGAATGCATTTTTCAAAATAAAGAATATAGTGTGGCGGCGTAGTGGCGGAAGACGAGACTTCTGAGGGGTTTTGAACCTAAGATCTAGACGCGGCAAGATGAGCAACTTCCGGCCACGTCACCTATCTACCTATTAAATATTTTACGTTCATAGAAATTTAAGTATATAAATTTAGTAATAAAGTAATTATTTAACCAGGCGTTTGTTAAACTGAGCGTAGCTAAATTTGGTGACCCCGAGTTCAAAACTATAGGCATATAGACTGTTTTCCGTGCCATTATAGACTGTTTTTATAGCTACATGCTCATCAAGTGATCAGAATGCCTAAGGACAGTGATAACGTCCATGCTCTAGCTGAACCCAGCTCGCTGGATTTATTAAACTCTGTTTCTGTGAAAGTTCCAGCTTTTTGGCCAGATTCTGCGGAGGCCTGGTTCGTGCAGGTGGAGGCTCAGTTCGCCCTCAAGGGAGTTACCGCTAGTTCCANAAGACGAGACTTCTGAGGAGTTTTGAACCTAAGATCTAGACGCGGCAAGATGAGTAACTTCCGGCCACGTCACCTATCTACCTATTAAATATTTTACGTTCTTAGAAATTTAAGTATATAAATTTAGTAATAAAGTAATTATTTAACCAGGCGTTTGTTAAACTGAGCGTAGCTAAAATAGAATCTATATACTTTGCTTGTTTGTCTGTCCGTTTGTATCCAATAAACGTCAAAACGGCTGAACCATTCAGACCTTGCATGAATCCGGGGAAGGTTTATGGAGGATCAAAATGACAAAAAATTGTATCTAACAGTCTTTGATTTTTGTAAAATTTTGAGAATGCGCGAAAAAAATATTACTAAATCCGCAAACTTTTTTTGGTTATTTTTTTATATTGTACAAAGAGAAGATGCTCACATATCGAGCCACAAGCACAAGTTGAAAAAGAGGTTGGGCGCGAAGCGCTCTAAAAGCCTAGTATTGTAAATATAGAAATGTCTATTATTTGGTTAGTAATATCTGTGTACAAGTACAGTCAGGGAAGCTTATAGAGATTTTTAAACACGCAAGGCTTACATTAATTCATTAGATCATTCGTCATACTCATCTTCAAATATAATCAATACACTTAAGCTACAAGGGAAGAAATTGTATAATCTGAGTCCAATGATATAAATAAAATAAATCCAATGAGTTATATGTTAGATCAATTCTTTATATACAGGGTTACCCACAAAGAATGAGACTGGAGAGGACCTGAAAATTTATAAAAATGACGATTTCATGATTGAATTAAATCTTCTGTCTGTGTTATAATCTTTTAAAGGATTATTCAATGATCGGGCACTGAGAGAAACAAATCTACAGTTTCTGAATGAATACAAGGATCCGAACAGCAATTATTCCGTACAGTCGTCTCTGTAATCTCATCCTTTGTGGGTAACCCTGTAGAGATTCTATAAAAACATACCTAATTTCTGCCACTTTTGAGCCTCCCTTTCCGATAATGCAACCAATAAGCTCGTTTGGTACAGTCATCTCGTGGGTCTGATGTGGGGCTGGGGGGCGAGTATGCCCAGCTAGAAGTGCCAGGGTGGCAGGGTTAAGAATACCCCCACCCAGAGGACTGCCCAGGCTAACAGGGATACCAACCTTTCCAGCCTACAAGCAAACACACTGTAAAGAAACTTAGATTATTTGATTTACCAGAATTTATAGTTTGATATATTAAAGTTCTACGATATCTGGTTGCAAAGATATGGGGATAAACAAATCAGAATTTGTGGCAAAAACTCATTTTCTTTAAAACTTGAATATATAAATATCCAACAGTTTTAGTATTTTATCCAACATTTTTGAATTATTCTGTTACTAATTCATAAAAACGACTAAATCTTTCGTATTTCTACTCAAATCCCTATAGTTTCAGTAGAAGTAAATATTTATATTTACTGATAGTGCCAATTGAAAGATTGATATCTCTTATTGGATAATAAGATAAAAAGATAGATATTACCGCCATAATATGTTTATTGGTTCAGAATAGACAACAAACACATGACTGAACTCTGATTGGATCAGGCGCTAATGGACTCCGCTTACAGGAGTGAAATATAGATGTCTCTTCTTTAAATCGGGCAAACATATGATTTGTCGTCAGTTATAGGGTTTCCAATGTTTTGACCAGTGATATTATGATAAATCATTAACAACAACTGGAAATAAACGGCGGATTGTTTTTTAGATGCCTTTAAATGAATTTACCCCTCAGATAATACTCTTGGTGTGACATTTTAAAAAAAGTTTACGTACTTTTCCATCATTGAATTGATCCAGAATATACGTCCCGTAACATTTTTTTAGCAGATCACACATACTGGCACCCGTAGTAAATTTGAATGTCCGAGCCGGGTCAACCTTTCCAGTCACAGTTTGTACTGTACCTACCTCTATGGACAGGACTAGCCGGTGCAACAAGGTTGACGCGGTCAGACTTTATTCTTCATATAGGTTGAATTTACTTTTACCAAAGGGGCAGATTTGCGTGGATGGTGGGTTGGGAAATATAACACTAGGATCAGCAAAAATAAAACTATTTTTACATTCAACAAACATTTTCATCAAAATTATATCAATTTTTTACAATAAAGTTTTTGACACTGTTATATGGGTGGTTATCTACTACGTTATAAGCATTATATTTCATTTGCCCCTCCATTCAAGGCTATAACTTTCGTTCTAACATCTTCAATTTTCCCCAGAAAATGGTTTCCATAATAGTATCATTCTGCAGAAATTACATGATTACATTATTCCTTTGGATAAATTGGAAAATTATTGTTTTTGTTTGTTAAATAGCTTATAAATATTAAATATATTTATTAAAATGAACTGACTGAAAAATCATTAAAAGGTTACAAAGTTAATTTTCAGTTCTTTAAGGAAAACAAAATTAATTATCTCAGCCTAAGCTAAGGGGTCCGGAAAACACAAACAACTTAAAAATGGCCAAAATTGAGTTTTGGAAAAATAAGTAAAATAAGTCAACACCTGGTGTCCTCTCTCACAGTTATAGGCTTCTGAACTTGTTCTAAAATGTTTTCCACAGTTCCTACATACATATTTCTTCTCACCAGTGTGACCTGGAAGTATCATATTTTTTTTTGATAAAATGTTAGATATTTGCTGTGTTTTGTACAGTGAACACTGATATGTTCGCGCAAAATAAACTAATACCATCTGTACAATTTAAACATAAATATATATATACCAGGCTCTATCTTCTATTTCAATTGTGAACATTTTTTCTTTGTATACATTGTAAAACAAAACAAGAAAAAGTTCGCGGATTTCATAAAAAATTTGGGCCCGATTAGTTTAGCCGTTTTGACGTTAATTGGATATAAACGGAAGACAAACAACCAGACAAGCATCGATCTTCCGCACTATCTTTGATTGTTTAATTGAGGTAAAACTGTTATTAATTGTTTGTTCACTAATCCCATTCTGCTAAGAAACTTGATATTCATCAGCTTAAAATTCATTAATGTATTGATCTCTTTGTACAACTAAAGTCCTTGACACATTTATTTGATTCCAACGTTATCAACCTTACGTGCAGCAGGCTAATGGATTGGTCACACGAAGTTTTTTTTAACCTCCTTCGGGTTTTTTATGGTACAAGTACAATTAAATTTTGCGTATAAGAGCTGAGAAAGTTTTTTAACCTGCTAGATGGAATTGGTATCCAGAATTTCCCTTAAAACTCTCGCCACAATATTCACAAACAAACTTCCTTTGTTCTCTATACCCGGGTTAAAAATATAAACATGTCAACATTTTGATTTGGTACTTGTACAAGGTGGTGAGGTGAACCCTGTTTTTCACTTGATTGAATGATAAGAATGTTTTGTAAATGTAAGACAGAATTTTCTTAATTTATATTTTCCCTGTAGTTAGAAAATAGATATTTTCCTTGCCAAATCATTTACTAAACCAAACTATTTTGAAATTCGAAAATATAATTAAACCTTCAGGTCACCATTTATGTCCTATATTTTATATCTACCCCTGAATATAATTAAATTAAGCTTTAATCGGATTCCTTTGAGTGTGTTGTTTCCGAATATGGTCTGCAAGTTTCTTAACCTGGATTCCACAAATAGAACCTAGAGATAAATAAAGGTACTCAACAATGGATATAATGAAGCAAACTGATAATAATCATTTTTCATCGACTACTGTGTTCAAAGTTGTATACGAAGGTAAGATACCCTGGATGCTCCAATGTAGGTTAAAGACGACCTTTATAGCAATGGACACTCTAAAACCCTAATTGACGTCATAGCTTATATTAAAGAATAATACATTTTGCGGGTCACTACATATAAACAAACTCAAAATTTGAAAACATGAATTAGAATTGCATTTTTAGCTTCAAACTTGTAATCTGGTTTGCACAATTAATCAATATTTGTTAAATGTGATGATTGTTAGTCAAGTGCCATTGACGACATTTACCTATATTGGAGCGCATCCTGAGTATCTAACCTTATGTACAACCTTGACTGTGTCTCCAAAAAACGCAAATTTAGGTTGAGCAATCATTGTGGTTAGATTTAAACATTTTTGGACATTTAGGTTTGTATGTTTTATTTCTCAACCTAGTTTCTTAATTAGTATTTTAAGATTGAGTTAGTTTGCTGTTTTGAATTTAAAAATTTAAAATCCTGAATTACCTGTTTTCTAAAACTTTGTTAAAAATTTGAACTTACATTCTCTGGTAGGTTGTGAATGTGCTCTGTGAATATGCCAATACATCTTTAATCTAGAGTTGATCAGTTTTCTACAGTGTGTACAGTGCTGAGGTCGCTCATATTCAACATCAATCATACTTTCAGGAAAATTCCAGAAGTTTTTATAAATTTATTTTTCCTAATAGCTACAGGAAAGTTTTCGGAAGGACTTTACGGGTCTAAATTAATCCGGAAAAAAATTAATTTAATTAATCAAATTAAAGAGATTATATTAAAAATACTTACTTGAACATGATTCATATGATTACTGGGAACTAGAGCCTGAAAAGAAAAAAAATCAAATTTAATCTATATATATATATATGCTTTGCTTGTCTGTCTGTTTGTTTGTTTGAATCCAATAAACATCGAAACGGCTGAACCGATCTGGCCCAAATTTTGTGTGGGACCTCACGTGGCCCCAGAGAAGGTTGATGAATGATCAAAATTTCAAAATTTTTGAAGAACAAAATTCGATTTTCATTAAATTTGTGAAAATTAAAAAAAAACACGATTTTTTATGAAATCCGCGAGCTTTTTTTGTTTTGTTTTACAATGTACACAAAGAGAACATGTTCACAATTGAAATAGAAGATGGGTGCGTAGCGTCCTAAAACCTAGTATTTCATATTTTTACTCAACAACACAGCATGATCGAGATAAATATTGATTACCCTTTGTTTAAATATTTTTGCAGATTTAGTTTCTTTAAGGTCAATTTTAATTGCATTACACAATTTTGGAAACATTTCTAGATTTCTATTTAAACCCCGTTCTAGTTTATATTTTGTTCTAATCGGTTCAGCTAGAGACTTAAACATATTAATCGGTTCAGCTAGAGACTTAAACATATTAATCGGTTCAGCTAGAGACTTAAACATATAAATCAGTTCAGCTAGAGACTTAAACATATTAATTGGTTCAGCTAGAGAGACTTAAACATAATAATCGGTTCAGCTAGAGCGACTAAAACATATTAATCGGTTCAGCTAGAGGCTTAACCATGTAAATCGGTTCAGCTAGAGACTTAAACATATTAATCGGTTCAGCTAGAGACTTAAACATATGAATCGGTTCAGCTAGAGACTTAAACATATTAATCGGTTCAGCTAGAGACTTAAACATATTAATCGGTTCAGCTAGAGACTTAAACATATTTATCGGTTCAGCTAGAGACTTAAACATATTAATCAGTTCAGCTAGAGACTTAAACATATTAATCGGTTCAGCTAGAGGCTTAAACTATTAATCAGTTCAGCTAGAGATTTAAACATATTAATTAATTAACATTATTAAAGAGACTTCATTAAAACGTTTTCTTTTCTTTCCAGTTAAAGGTACCCTCACTTATATAGATTGCCTGTCCGATTCACAGTGGTACCCATCAAACTTTTGTTTTTAAAGTCTTTGAAAATTATTTATTTTATTTTTCATAGCTGCCCCTATGGATTTCTGATGCAGAAACACTGGCGGAAGTTGACAGAATGAAACACGTCAAGCCAGATTAGTGTTAAAAACAGGGAACCGTTCTCAAACTATCTGCCTATCCCTCCATATAAAAATGAAAGGTTCACCTGAAATCGCAAAGATGCTCTTTAAAAAAATAGAAATAAATTTTAAAAAAATGTTGTTTCTTTAACCTGTGAGGGTTGTACAAGGTTGGGTAGGTTTGGAACACCAGGAATACTCAAGGTCTTCAAGGGAGTATATGGAACAGTTATTCCTTTCGGGGGAGACTAAAATATCAAAATATGTTAATTTTACAAAAGTTGGAAAGAAATTAAGTCTTTGCCGCAATCTCTGATTTTCTACTACCTATATCTTTGCAACCCCATGTTGTACACCATTGATCTTTCAAACTATGAATTCTGTCAGATCAGATAATCTAAGTTTGAAATATCAAAAGTTTACGTCATCAGGTTGCAAAGTCTTAGGCATTAGAAAATTTTTAGTTTGTGGCAAAAACTCAATTTATTTATAAGTTGAAAGAGGCAGAGCAGAGCATAAGTATTAGTTAAAATAATACTACATAGCTTAACTTATTTCATTCATAAATTTCCATCTCCGATCTGGTAGCTTTTAAACTAATTTAATTAACTTTAGTCGGATTTGATTAGTTAACATCTTTTATGCCTAACTCATCTTGGGAGGTTAGACGTATTTGAACCAACTTGAGTTGGTTTGAGAAATTTAAAAGTTACCAGCAGTAGTGTTTGTATAATTAAGCATTGAGAGAAAATGATGAAACAAAATTTAACATAAATCATAAAGGAGAATACTTTTAGCAAAAAAAGACTGTTTTGAAATGACCAACCTGTACCTCTGACATAATGGAACATATTTGATAAATTGCTTGAACCACGGCCTCACGACTTCCAGATACCGTTACTGTTCTTTCAGTAGAGTTAGGTAACATCTCACTTGCAACCTAGACAAAACACTCCTGTATGCCAAGTTCATTAGCGCCTGATCCAATCCGGGTTCAGTCATGTGTTCATGATGTCTATTCTGAACCAATAAAAAATAGTTTGGCGGTAATATCTATCTTTCTATCTATCTCATCATCCAATCAGAGTTATGAATCCTTCAATCGCCGCTATCAGTAAATGGAAATATTTACTTCTACTGAAACTATGGTGAAAACCGGTTTTTAATAAAAATGTAAAGTTACGGTGGACTAGAGTCAATTTGAAGTCAAACCGAACCGACCCCTTGTACCGGCCGTAGTGATGCACGGCAAGTGCCGGCCCGACCTCTTGTACAGGCCTTAGTGACGCGCGGCAAGTGCCGGCCAGATCATATCTTAGGGCGGCCCTTTATAAATCCTTGAGAGGTGCTCTTTTACTTCAGAATAGATAGTTATGAAACTAAGAAAAATCGGACATCTTTAATTTGAGAGTTAAAATGTTTTCCAAATACTTAAATTTAAACTTAAAATAATTTTATACATCATTTTGAAAATCTCAAATACTGTACTAAACGACATAGTTGTAAAAAAAATACATTATTTGAGATTTCATCAATTTTATGGCAAATTTAGCTGCAAAATTGTCGATTTTCTGCTACATATTTACACCTTACTTACTTACGCCTTGGCAACTTAAAAAATTGTTAATTTCACTTGTGCTGGTTTCTGTAATGTATAATGTTTCTAAAATGTGATTATTTATTCATTTATCTTCAGAAATGGTCAATCTCTTAAGTACTTGGAAAAAAAATACATTTCATCATGTTAAGAAAATTCAAAATCGCCAAAAATTCAATGCGTGTAAGAACATTTGTCTGTTATTTTACTCAGAAAATCCTTAGTTTTTAACTGTGAAAATTGTTTTATATCTTCTTGCAAAATCCCGGATACTACTGATCTAAAATGCTGAAATAGTACCGTTGTGAATTGGAGATGCCCCTTCTCTATGAAAGGTTACTTGAAATTACGCTTATATTCCCTTTAAGCTGCAGTACTTTGCATATATTCCTATAAGTGTTCGTTGTCAACAAATATTCAGGGTTACCCACAAAGGATTGGACTTTAGAGACTACTGTACGGAATTTATTTTCTTGCATTCATGGGTTCCTTGTAGGTCAAAACTGGCTTATTTCTGTGCTTCATCATTTAGTAAACCATCAAAATAATAAATTTAATGCAGAAACCAAAAATCAAGTGTCAAATCGTCATATTTTTAGAGTTTTGGGTCGTCTTTATAGTCTCATCCTTCGTGGGTAAAACCCTGTAGATACATTTTTGGTGGATTTTCCTTGGTGTTTACAAAGTTTGGCAAGAAAATTTAATTTAGTTTTGTTTGTCAGAGTTTAATTCATGTTTGTTTGCACTGTTTCAATTGGTGGTGTTTGTCGAGTATTCCTTGTTTGCAGGTTCATGTTATGTTATTGCTTAGGCTACCATTATACCCCTCCCTGGGGTGTTGTTTAAGAATATATTGCAACAAAGTTCCAACCAAACAATACTCGTGTACACCAAATTCCTAAATTTCAGGCTATTTACATAAACTTAACGTGGGGGGGGGGGGGACCCCCCCCCCNATAATAAATAAAGATTATCATTAATAAGTTGAAAACCTACTTTAAACCAAAATAACAAAACCTAAGAAAGTAAAGTATAAATAAATGTAAAAAGTGTATAAAATATCCATTCTGATAGACTGAGTTTCAAAGGAAATTGAGATATTTCAAAGTATTATAGAAACAGCATGGAGGATTTCACAAAATAGTTTTTATTTCTTTAATATTTCCCGTATATATATACCTTATAATATTTTTCTTCGACAACAAAACTAGAAAAGCAAAAATAGAAAGAAGAGTTAACAGAACAGCAACGAGGGAGGAATTGGGGGAGAGGGGGGGGGAAGGTTTGGGGGAATTAATATATTTTGAAGAGATTTAGATATAAGGGATTCACGTACGCTTCCTGAATCTTAAAGAGATATGGTAATATTGTTTAATGTATATAATTATACATAATTAATAATAATTTGCAGCTTTGTAAATGCCAAACAAAACAGAAACAATTATGTCGAGACTTAAAAATATTTTTTGGCTTTATGGGGGCTGCACAACGTCTACGTGAAAGATCTATTTTTAAAGTTTATTAAAACAACTGTTGCCCTCTTACAATGCATGTGCAAAATATGCCAAAAAAAGATAATATCAAGTCATAAAGTTAGCGTGAGTCAGAGTAAGGGATATGTGTATTTAAGAAGGAAAGATATAATCAAAATGTATTTTAAATGCTAGAATTTCTTTGAATTGTTCTAATTAATTTAACCTTTCCAAATACTTTCAAGTATCCTAGAACCCCTAGAAAGTGTGCTTTGAAGCCTTAAGATTTAATTACAAAGGCAAAAATTATTTTAAGGGAGTTGAGTCTTTTCTCCAAACTTTGATTTTCCATTCCCTATAACTTTTCAACATAATGGAAAAAAAACCCTTGATATTTCCAACTTAGGTTTTCTCATCAAACAAAATTAATAGAAATATCTAGGGTCTACGACATTTGTCGCAAAGATATGCAGATTTGAAAATCAAAGTTTTTTTTAAGCAAAGAGTTTATTCCTTTGTTATTGTTTTTACCTGTACAGAGGCACCACGGTTTTTACCTGTACAGAGGCACCAGTGTTTTTACCTGTACAGAGGCACCATTGTTTTTACCTGTACAGAGGCACCAGTGATCTCGCGGATTTCTTTTATTTTTGATCCTCCTTTTCCTGATAAAATTATATATATATATAGAGAAATTAATTTTAAAGAATGAATACAAAATCAGGTTCAAAATTGATGCATAACAAATAAGCCAGTCTGCTTTTAAGTGTTGTATTGTACTGTACGGCACGGTCCAAGAGACACCGTTGAAGAGTGGTACTGTAAGAGCCCAGCCTTGCCCGCCCATTGTACAATAAACATTGTATTGCACAGCTAAGCCCAGCGAGTTCGCAAATCAATTTTGTACTGCACAGTCCATCCGTACAAGCCCGTAATCTATTATTGCACTGTACGGCCAAGATCAGCTGAGAATAATTATTGTACCTATTAGGGATCCACATTGGGAGGCGGGAACAACAAGTCTGAATGTTATTGGAGGTCTTGGAACCGTTCCAGGAGTCAGCAAACTGTTCAAATCCTAAAACAAGTTCTGTTATTTCTTTTTACGTAGTTCCTTTAACTATTGTCATCTGAAAAGTATTTCTAATATACTTAAAAGCATCCCCCCTCACCACCCCCTCACATAAATAATGCATTTGTTTCATTTGTTCTTCACTAAACAAGATTAAAGATGTTGACCTAGAGTCCACATAAGAAGCAAAATACATTCAAATTTGTTTCCGCCAATTTTCTATTTTAAAACAATTTTAAAAGAGTAATTTCTTTAAAATAATAGGATAAATTTTCTCATTATAAGGGATCAGGGAGGGTAATCCTTCAAATTTCCAGAGATGAAAGAATGAAGAAATATAAAATAATTGTTTGTAAAATTTTGGCGGGCTTTCTGATCGTTAAGTTTGATAAAAGTGCGGGAAAATGATTTCATCCTTGAGGAAGCAAGTTCATTATTTTCTGGTGGAAATCAAATCATCTGTTTCTGGCAGATTTCAAATATGAAAGGGGAGGGGAATATCGGGGAGGGGGGGGGGGGAAATAAGGGAGAATAGGGGTAATGGACGGGGTGGGAACCAGGGGAATTTCTTTAAAGTGGAATGTAAATTGAGAAAAACAGACTATAGGGGAAAGTTAAAAGAATTTGATTTACAAACTAATTTGATTTTAGATTATTTTGACAAATATTTATATAAAAATAATAAAAATATTTTAAACAATTTTACTCATTTAAATCTAATTTATCCACAATTTTAAGCTACCCTTCTTAAAATATTTAAGGATTTATATTAGCAACTTTGAAAATTGAGTAACTTACGTTGTGGTTTCCATATAAACGTGACTCACGGATTTCGGCTACAGAAACGATTGAGGAAATTTCAAGCAAGAAAAGATGATAATATTTCACATAATGTTTAAAGGGTAATATTGTAAATCAGTCATAACCCTATTTAAATGGAGGGTCAATTGAAATTAAAAATAGTCCCTTTAAATTTTATCTTATTTTTTGTTTCACCGGATTCCCCAACCTAGGTGTTAATGATACTGAATAAAGTTTATGTTTAAGTAGGATTAGAATCCTTGGCAAAAATAAACTTTTATCAATTGCACGCCAAACTTGGGGAGAATTACTCTTTAATTCTCTTTAACTTTCCTAATTTTTTTTTTAAACTAGCATTCTATATCTAACTTTTACTTTTACTTCGGAGTTTTTCCTCCTGTTCTGCATTGGGTGATACAAGCGCTGTAGTCCTGACATTTGCAGTAAAATTTTTGCCATTTACGCATATATATATATATATATATATACTCATAGAAAACGTAATTTTTTAATTTATCGCAAAAATTTTCGGATGCTCTTTACAGACGATATATTGCGGATTTTTATTTCTCTGGAATAGAAAGACGACTTTGAGATACAAGTTTTATCTTTAAAAAGTTTAATGACATTGAAACACAGCAAATGTGCAGTGTAAACAGACCTATTTCACAAAATAAGTAATTTTATAAGTGTCTGGTAAAACTATTTGCTGTGTAACACCATCAAATTCACTTAAGTTTCGCTGTAACCTATTTCATTGTTTTCTGGTTATCACTGTATATATATTGGAAAAACATTGTTTTTATTCAAACCAAAAAAACAAATTTTATAACGGTCTTGGCAACAAACCAAGCCTTGTTTCGTAGATAAATGTTTCAAGGGTACCATATTTACCCATGAAAGTGCCACATGAAGTTTTGATGGACACATTATTAAAAACATAATAAAAGTAAATTGTTTAATATAAAACATTACGTTTTGATTCTATTGGAGTAACGATCCAACCTCATTTTGAAATTTATTTTTAGATATATATGTTTTTGGTTTTTTGTTTGTTTGAGATATCAGAGCCAAAATGTTTAAATCCATGTTTTCTAACAGAGTACAATGTCCTAGATATAATCAAAATGT
>NW_019397214.1:139965-141735 GCF_000591075.1 Eurytemora carolleeae
AACACCAGATTAGATTCTACAACAACAACACCAGATTAGATTCTACAACAACAACACCAAATTAGACTCTACAATAACAACACCAGATTAGATTCTACAACAACAACACCAGATTAGATTCTACAACAACAACACCAGATTAGATTCTACATGTAAGCACCAGATTAGACTCTACAACAACAACACCATGAGGATATGTTGAGGATTTTTAAAAATATTTCTGTCCAGTTTCTAATTTCTGGATTTCAAAAGAAAAAAACTAAAGTCGTTTTGAAATAGTTGAACATATAAATCAATTAGTTTAGTAACATTAACAACTTATTTCAAACAACACGCCATTAAAATCTTTTATGTAGCAAACATGAAAATTCAAGTGATTGATCACGGATTTTCGAAAGGACCTTAATTTATAGTTTTAAACTTTGGTTAAAGGTTGCATGATAGTCCATTTCTAGCTTAGTCAAACAAGATCCAACCAGATCCATATCAGATCCAGCCAAGACGGATCAGATCCAGCCAAGCTAGATCAGATCCAGCCAAGCCTGATCAGATCCAGCAAAGCTAGATCATAACCAGCCAAGCTACATCAGATTCAGCCAAGCTACGTCAGATCCAGCCAAGCTAGATCATAACCACCCACCCAGATCAGACCAAACACACCAGGCTATATATAACCTAGCTTCATTGAAAATATTGTAAAGTAGTAGTACTGCAATCCCTCTCTTTTAATCAGAAATCAAAGAATTGTATAGTTTCACTTTACAGATTTATTATTATTTAAGATCAAACCAAGCTCAAAGGTTGCACGAACATCATGAATAATATATATGGACTTAGAACTCTGCAGTCGAATTGAAAATTAGGAGGAAAAAGGAGAAAACATTTCATTTCATTAATTCTAGGACAAATTTAGCGATTAAATTTTTTTTTACTGAGTGTCCCAACATTCCATCCCATTCCATAACATAACATAACATAACATAACATAACATAACATAACATAACATATAACATTCCGCCATTGGAGGAGTTAAAGGTTGGAAGTGTTAGTAAAAAATGTGTGGGGGGGGGTTACCTCCTCTCTCAACTTCTTAACTATATCTCCCTTCTTTCCAATTATGCTCCCAACCTCCTGAAAAATTTATTTTATTTTATTTAAAACATATTTACAGAGACTGTTTTGACATCATATTGAATTACAGAATTCCAAATTCAAAAAAGAGCCAAAAATTGTAATTTTTTTTGAAAACTAATTTTTATTGTTCCTCAAAAATAGTTTTAAGCTCACTGTTAAGAATCATTAAGTTTCTGTTTCAAAGGTTCAACAATCTATTAACAATTTAAAAAAAAAGAAATAAGATGTTCTACCTTTCCCTGCATGAGTATCCGGATAGTTAAGGTAATGTTAGTGGTGTCGGTTGTGGTAGCCATCTTCAGGCGGTACTAAAATATGAATATACAAAGTAAAAATATATAAAATATGTATATTTATAAATTTTTTTTACCACAAACTCTAATATTCTATATCTTTGTAGTACTCGTAGACCTTCGATATTTAACAAACCAAATTCTGTCGAAATATTAAAGTGTTACACCATCAGTTTGTGGCAAAAACTCCTTTTTTTCATTTTTTCAAACTTAATCTTTATTTTTCCGGTAAAAACTGGAAAACAGGTGCGAACTTGAGACTCTTAGAAAAAAATGTAATGTTGTTATTATCATTATTATCATTATTATCATTATTATTATTCTCACTATTATCATTATTAT
>NW_019397214.1:142090-152341 GCF_000591075.1 Eurytemora carolleeae
ATAAGCCTAATTTATAAATAGCAAAGATACTGTTATATCAACACAACTGTTACATTTCTAGCCGTGATCCTGTCAAGATATTCCTGGCAATGTTTGCAAAAAATATTGCAAAAAGATTTGCACAGGAATGTTTGACAAAGTTTTATCTTCATTTTTAAGAGGTCAGTGGGCCGGGTAATTTCTTCTTTACAAAAGTTGTGAACGTGATTTGAGTGCTCAGTAGGCATTTCTTTTATTGTCATCAATAAATAAGAGTTAAAAGGAACTGTTCTTTTAAATTGTATCGACCCTCCATTTAAAAAAGGGGCTTGCTAGAAAAACAGCGGAACCCTTCATATCATCGTTTAAATCGTAATCGTAAAAATCAGTTTTCAAACTGGTAAACATAGATATATAATAAATGGGTGCTGATGTTGTGAATCGTATTTAAGTTTGAGTGTCACTTGAAATAACGACTACAGTCCCTTAACCCCAATCGTAAATCATTCTTTTTTTTTTGCCACATAATTTTTGCACATAAAACTGAAAATGTCGCGCTCTTATTACATATTTTTTTTTAAACAAGTGGTGTTAACTTTTAACCGTTATCATTATTTAAATTGTGAAAAACTATTTTTGGTGTCACATCTTATACGTTCTACTCTCTGGCCTACGTCAACTAAACTAGTAATACTCTATTGTAAATGAAGAGAGGGGTGGATTTTCCTTTACACTGTTCTAAGATCTATAATTGTTAAACTACTGGCTTAAAGCCAAGATATAGCTTTGTTTCAATGCTTTCCGTTTAAACATTTGTCTTGTATAGATAGATAGATAGATAGATTTCAAGCGTAGTAATTTTATGTGTGTGTGTATATGTGTACATAATAAATATCAAATGTGATAAGATAATAAAGCACGATAATATTATGTTTTAATCAAAAACAAGAGATGGGCCTATTCAGAATCCAGAGAGCATACACCATCACAGAATATAAGAAGTCATCATCATTGGAGTACTATCGGAGACCCCTAAATTTTAATTGGAGACCCCAGCTTGTTATTAGAACCCCTAGATTTTTATCGGAGACCCCAAGTTTGTCATCAAGATTTGTATTGCAGACCCCAATATTTTTCATTGGAGACCCAAATCTTTTCATAGAGACCCCAGAATTTTTTTAAATCTCCATTTTGGATATTATGGATATGGGGCCTCCGATGAAAATCCGTGGGTGTGTAAAGTTTAGATATTTGAAACTATTTTATCTTACAGATTTCGTTGTTTAATTAAGATATCCAAGGTGTGCGACATCATTGTGGTTCCATTTTGATATTAAGCGCCAATAGAACTAAATTTATAAATATAAGATCGAGCGTAATATTTCATCATCTCTGTTAGAATATATTGATACAAAGATAGCTTTAAAAAGTTTAAGAATAACAAAATCAAACGTAAAAAAATAATAAAAACATTCAGCATGACATTTTTAGAAAAGTATGTTTACTATTAAGATTTTAAAGAGAGAATATAAGAAAAGTATGTTTACTATTTATAAACTAATTATAGATATTTTAAGAAATGTATGTATATGTTTACAATTCAGTACAGGTAGAGAAGAAAAAAAAGTATTTTTTTAATTTAAAATCTGTAGGTAAAGATTTAAAAAAAAGTACGTTTACTAATTAGAAAATCAAGGGATTTATATATTTTTTTATAGTAACAATTCTAGGTTTTTCTCTGTCATAAAAAAATTTTGCGAATTTTTCTGTTTACATTGATGGATTTTCAAAAAATCTAAAAACGCCACTTTTAGGCTAAATTTTTAAATTTCGTATAGCCCGCCAGGTTTTGTTGTTTTGACGTTTTTCGGATAAAAACACGTCGATAACCAAATATATTTAAACTATATATGTAAAGAAAGGAATTGAGTCTTTGCAACAAACTCTGATTGTCTTATTCCTATAGCTATGCAACCCCAATGTCGTAGACCTCAGCTATTTCAAATTTTGAATTCTGCTAGATAAAATATCAAAAGTTTACATCATCAGGTTGTAAAGATATGGGAATAAGAAAACTTGATTTTTTGGCAAAGATTTAGTTCCTTTGTCTTTTACTATATAAAGTTTTTCATAGTTAAATCAGTCTCTAGGGGCCGTATATAGAATATACAGGTATCCATATTCATATATTATTTAGAGTAGTATTAAAATAAATATACAGGGTGTTAAACTAAGGTTATAAAGATACAGGGAGAACCATAGTAGTAACAACATAATGTAATAAAATTCCAGAGGTTAAAGCTTATGTATGTTTTTAATCCAACCTGGTGGTTAAATTACACACGTGAGACTCAGCCATCCCCCATTTTTAGCTTAAAGGACCCTCCATGCAGAGAAGGACGTTGGCCCGATTTACAACAGTATATTTTAATAAAAACCCCTTTAAAAAAATGAAATGTCGTGTTTAAAATGTTTTCATATTCTCATAATTTTTTGGATGTAAATTTTCAGATAGTGGTTAGAATTTGACTGAAGTTATTTCGATAAAGCTCAGACAAAGGAATTAAGTCTTTGTCACAAACTCAAATGTTCTAATCCCTATATCTGTGCAACCTGATGGTGTAATTCTTTGATATTATTTAAGAAAATCACAATTAGAAATATAAAGGTCTATGGCATTGGCTTGCAAAGATATAGGGATTATTAAAGCAGAGTTTGTGTTAAAGACTCAATTCTTTTGATCCATCTTAGTTACGACTTTCAAAAAGGATTTAAAAGCAATCTTTTTTTCTTCTTCATATAAATATATGTGGAAATTATCGTGCTTAGAGTGTGTTGATAATATTCGTATGTTTCAATGTAAATATATTTATATTACTCCGCGGGATCAATAAAATAATGGAAACTAATGAACGAATTTCCTCTCAAGGGACCAAGTTTGCTCTAACATAGAAAAAACATTAGGCTATTAGGCGAAACATCAATAAGACGGGGGTTTTGTTGATTAGTTGTAAAATATTTAGAAAATATTATTTGGACTGAATTTAATGTGGCAATGGGAAGTTTAATCCGTTAAGAGTTTACTGTGATCTAAATTATTCACAAATCATGTCAATGACAAATTTGTTCTAGCCTTTTTTCTTAAGACATTTTTTAGTGAGCGTAGACGATCTTAACGTATTAGTACAGAAAGACGATTCCGTAAATTCAAAGATGGTTGAGTTATAAAGGACAATTTTTAAAGTGTGCAGACCAATGCATCGTTCTTCTTCCTTCCTTTTTTAAGGGAGGGGGGGGGGAAGGGAAAACCAAGTCTTTATATAAGGGAGAGGGGAAGTATAGAGAGACGATATTTCTTCATTGATGTTCTATAGGGAAGGTGCAATGCCGTTTATATCGGAATAAAGTGTAATAAACGTCTACTATAAAATACAGGCCGGAGAGCTAGGTGTTCAACGTGTAATAGAAAAATATAAAGAAAAAGAATAACAAGAGTTTTAACAAAACAAATATTTATCAGAATTTCGACGCTATGGGGGGGGGGGGGGTTACGAGGGCTTACACCCCTCCATTATTATATCTTAAACCGTGATTTTGCCCCCCCCCCTCCATGCACGCACATACTTCAGAGTTGTTTTCACACATATTTTTATTAAGAGAAGTTTTATATTTTTGAAAGAAAGGTACATAATACTCACAATACTCATTTTCTAATCCTTATATCTTTGCAACGATATGGTGTAATCTTTGATATATCCAACTATGACTAGTTGAGCTAGCAGAATTGTAAGTTTGAACTTCATCACTAGATTACAAAGATATAGGGATTAGCAAATTTGAATTTGCGTCGGGTGATGAGTGAGTTCCATTATCTTGATTTTTTAATTGTTAAACCTTAAAACTGACAATGCTTTATAATTTCCCCTCCCTACTTGCATTTTCATTTCGATCTCATATGTTTTATCCATCTTTCAAGTTCGGAACAAAAACTTTTATTGACTTTTCATTTCCGGAAATAGATGAAGTGAATGATTTATTAATAAAGGGACAGATCTCGATTTTTTGTGTTTCGTCTTTTCGGAAAAAACTGATAAATTTTAAAATCATATTCTTCTTAATTAATTCGTTTCTGCCTGTTAACTCAAGCTGCACTCCTACGTATGCCGAGTCCATTAGCGCCTGAACTAATCAGGGTTCAGTCATGTGTTTGTTTCCTATTTTGAACCAATAGAAATAGTATGGCGGAAACATCTATCTTTCTATCTATCTCATTATCCAATTAGAGTTATGAATCCTTCAAAAGGCGCTATCAGTAAATGGAAATATTTACTTCTACTAAGACTATAGTGGCGGCAATTCTCAAACTGAACTAAAGGGAGTGTTAACGAAGTATCAAGTGGTTAATACGGTACACAACGGCAAAGGGACTGATTTTTTGCCACAAAATCATGCCTATATCTTCGTAACCTAAAAATGTAAACCTTTAGCATTCCAAACTTAGATTATTTGATTAAACAAAATTTATAGTTTGAAGAAATATTTAAGGTCTACAAAATTAGGTAGCACAGATATAGGGATTGGAAAATCAGACTCAATTCCTTTAAAAGCTTTTTCTGATCAAGAATTAATGAGATATCCATGATTTCTCTATAAACAGTTGGTTAATTTCAATTATGTTTTCGTTGTTAAAGCGATTTGTGGATTCTTGCTGAAGGAGCAATGGAATAAAACTACAAGATTTAAACTTTGCTTTATTCCCCTGGTTCTGTGTGTTCTGTGTGTTTTGAGGGTTTTGTCACGCACCTCTGATCCTTTAGTAAAAGTAAATTAAACCTAAAGTCTGACCGCGTCAACCTTGTTGAGTGTATGCTTTATTTACCCAATGTCCGAGCGATACAGTACAAACTAATACCGGAAAAGTTGACCCGGCTCGGAAATTCAAATCTACTACGGCTGCACGGGTTATTTGTTTCCTAACTAGGAAAAAACATTGAAAACTTTATACATATCCCCGCTACTGTGCTACATTATAATAATATTTCAAAATGTGTGTCTCATTTTCATTGTAAAGAACGGAAAAGTGTTTTTAAAATGTTTTGTCACTAAAATGTTGCTGCTTCTAAAAAGAATTCGTTTTAAATATTTTAAGAATAGTTTAACAGCCAAGCAAACAATTGTTAAACTTTTTATTCAACACAACTTTCTACAAAAATGCCAGCTTGCAAATTGGAAAAGTATTGAAATCTTAAACAAAAATCCAGACCTCACTCATGTACTTCCAAATTATAATTGAATTTTACTGACAATAAATGTCCTTGTACGTTTTCGTTAAAGAGAAAAACAAGTAAAAATTCTCTTAAAAAGACGGAAGTGAAATCATAGAAGTAAAGGAATTGAATTTCTATTTTCAGATTTTCTATTCCATAACGTAGACATTAGAGGCCCATAGTAAATTACGTTGTACATTGTCCATATAGCTAAAGGTGCCCATTAGTAAATACGTATTGCGATTAACCCATTCAATGTACATAGATATATATATAAATCCGTCATACCCATGTCATGATTGTTTAACTACGTTATATATATATACCAGCGCATAACTTGTAATTATGCTGTTAAGACCCAATTCTAATCTAAACTGAAGATATACACCTTAATTGATATAGAAACTCCGTACTGTTTACTGCGAGAGAGTAATCCTTCCCTGTTTTAAAAAACAGATTGAGGATCCTTCCCTTTGATTTGGGATTGATAGTTACGAGCTTCTGTTTGATATTGATAGCTAACGAGATCGCGCTGCCCAATGTTAGTGGCGTTGATAGATCATGAGATTGTATCTGTGTGATTCCCTGTTTTTGATAAACAGGTTGAGGATCGTCCCTTTTGATTTGGGATCAATAGTCCATCGATATCGATAGCTAATGAGATCGCACCCTGTGTTAATGGCGTTGATAGATTTTATCCGCGTGGTTCCCTGTTTTGATAAACAGGCTTTCAATATTTCAAACTATGAAGTCTGTTTAGGCTGTAGTTGATGCTGGAGGATGAATAAATGAATGCTGGAGCATAATTATAAATGCTAGAGGATGAAAATATGAATGCTGAAATATATGTATCAAAGCTAGAGAATGAATAAAAGAATCCTGGAGTATAAGTATCAATGCTAGAGGTAAATAGATGAATACTGGAGTATAAGTATCAATGCTAGAGAATGAATAGATGGTAGTGGAATGGTTTATCATATTAATTTTGTTTGTAGAGTAGAGTATGTATAATTAAACCTAGATTCCATTTAGATCAAACACCAAACCATATATACAGGATCAAACAGATATCATTCAACTACTATGTTAGTTCAGAATTTGTTTGAAAAGCTAAATAATAAACTCCATGTCTGCTAATACTCTAAATTCATTATTGGTGTGTTTTCCCTTTTCACTCTTTGGTCCCTGGTATTCCTTCTAAACTCCCTGGTCCCTGGTATTCCTTCTAAACTCCCTGGTCCCTGGTATTACTTCTAAACTCCCTGGTCCCTGGTATTCCCTCTAAGCTCCCTGGTCCCTGGTATTACTTCTAAACTACCTGGTCCCTGGTATTCCCTTTAAACTCCTTGGTCCCTGCTATTCCTTCTAAGCTCCCTGGTCCCTGGTATTACTTCTAAACTCCCTGGTCCCTGGTATTCCCTCTAAGCTCCCTGGTCCCTGGTATTACTTCTAAACTACCTGGTCCCTGGTATTCCCTTTAAACTCCTTGGTCCCTGCTATTCCTTCTAAGCTTCCTGGACCCTGGTATTCGCTCTAAACTCCCTGGTCCCTGGTATTCCTCCTAAACTCCTTTGTCCCAGGTATTACAACTAAACTCCCTGGTTCCTGGTATTCCCTCTAAACTACCTGGTCCCTGATTTTCCCTCTAAACTGCCTGGTCCCTGCTTTTCCCCCTAAACATCCTTGTCCCTGATTTTCCCTTTTAACTCCCTGGTCCCTGGTATTCCCCCTCAACATCCTGGTCTCTTATTTTCCCTTTAAACTCCCTGGTCCCTGGTATCCCCCCTCCCCTCTCTTGTAAGTTGAAGCTAAAAATCAAGTTTTCCAAAGAAAATATGTGATTAAATATTCATCAATTGAAAATGAAAGAATGAGAAAAGTTTTTCATATTTAAAACTGGGAATATTTAACTTTACCCATTCAATTCTTTTCTTTTTCTTACTTCTTAGAATTAAATTATTTTAAATTTTAATGTTTTGCAAATACATTTTTCCTAGAATTGATCCCGTGTATTTTTTATACTAAATTTCCACTTTTTTTAAGCAAAGAATTTCGAAAATGTATTGCATGGCATATATATTTAATCAAGCAAATATGTATATTTTGCGAATGCAAATTTGCAAAGTAGTGAATATATATATTCAATGTTTTTAGTTAGAACTGTCCACCATCGTGTCATTGTATAAATTTTGTTGAATATATTTACATATAAGTTAAAGGGACTGTAACAGTATTTTCAAACTACCCTCTAATGATAGCGTGGGGCGTGGCATGTCCGAATTGTGAATTTGGAACCGCCGTTTTAAAATGGAATGTCACGTCAGACAACGACGACAGTCCCTTTAAAGGGAGAGTTTTTGAAAGTAAAGGATAAACCATGATATAATTATAACAACAAACTTTTAATCTAACTTCAAAATAGGGGTGTTAATATAAAAGACCACAGATCCTTAGAAAAAAAGTTAAATCTTCAAAAACGATTTTTAAACTTTACGTAAAACACTTTTGAACTGTCTTTTTTTAATGGTTTGAGAACAAAACATCACGCTCTTTTAGTGTTCAGTAGGATTCGTGTTTTACCATGTTCTCCTCACAGACGCAAGAGATAGAAGTAAGTAAGTAGCGATCATCACCATCAAATTCGATTCGACGTTAGCCTATACCCACTTTCATTTTTCGCGAAAACTCCCTTTAATCTTTATTCTACTTCTCTATGAACGTTTTTTCCATTAATATCATCCACTAAGATATAGACAACTCAGAATCTTAGTGATCACATATTTAGACCACTCAGAAACTTAGTGATGACATATATAGACAACTCAGAAACTTAGTGATCACATATATAGACAGCTCAGAAACTTAGTGATCACATATATAGACAACTCAGAAACTTAGTGATCACATATTTAGACAGCTCAGAAACTTAGTGATCACATATTTAGACAACTCAGAAACTTAGTGATCACATATTTAAACAACTCAGAAACTTAGTGATCACATATTTAGACAACTCAGAAACTTGGTGATCACAAATTTAGACAACTCAGAAACTTAGTGATCACATATTTAGACAACTCAGAAACTTGGTGATCACAAATTTAGACAACTCAGAAACGTAGTGATCACATATTTAAACAACTCAGAAACTTAGTGATCACATATTTAAACAACTCAGAAACTTAGTGATCACATATTTAAACAACTCAGAAACTTAGTGATCACATATTAAAACAATCTCGACTTTGAAGTATCGCAACGCCTTTGCCTCCGGTTTTATCTCACCAACTAACTTTTTTATAGCCCTAGATATACACATCTTAAAATGTAGAGGCGTGTTTCTAGATAAGGTTTTAAGGGAGTAATTGGCAAAATACTGCTTGATTTTTGTGTAAGAGCGTACACACATTTTGGTTTGCATGCAGTTTATCTGATATATGTACAATGTACATCAAACATGGTTTATTCTTTTTCGTTAACATTCCCTTACTAGGTACAACATACTTTGTGTATCTGTATGGGGGGAACAAATGAACATCTTGAAATTTAGAATACTAATTCTTTTCTTTGCTTACTATTTCTAAACCTAGTATTGGGCATTTTAGATAAAAATGAAACATTTTGGATAAAAATGAAAATTTTGGATAAAAATGAAACATTTTGGATAAAAATGAAACATTTTGTATAAAAATGAAACATTTTGGATAAAAAGATCTTTTCTTTGTTGATCCCACCAAAGCAAATATTTGTGTAGCTTGATATAATTGAAAAAAACGATACAAATTTAATGCAAATTAAAATTGTCCCGACTTTTAAAACCCATTTTTGTTCTAAAACTATTTTGAAAAATTATTTTAAGCAAATGTTATTTTTTTACATTTGTTAGCCCTAATTTATAAATAGCAAAGATACTGTTATATCAACACAACTGTTACATTTCTAATACATCTAACATCTTTGCAACCTGATGGTGTAAACTTTTACATTTCAAACTTTAACCATAATATGTAACAGAGTTTTAATTTGAAATATGAGAGGTCTATCAAGCGAAGATGTGACGATGTTACAATTTGAGAATTTGGTGACAGTTCAAATAGTTTGTCCCTTTCTTATGGTTGATTAGATTAAATTCTCCAAAAATTAGAAACTTTTGATTTTAGCTAAAAACTATTATTCTCTTCCGTTAACCCTACTCCTGCTGGGGGGGGGGGGGCAAATTGACCCCCCCCCCGTAGTTATTTTTACATAACTCAAAAAGTATTGGCCCAAGGCTGTTGAAATTTTCTGACTTATCCTAAATACCCATAGCCATCCCTTTAGTCCAAAAACCGGGCTTTTATACTAATTGCCTTAGTCCTCATGCACTCTGCTTGAATGACTACTTTTTCCTGTTACAAACTAAATCTTTGTTTTGACCCACTTTAATTTGTCAGATTTTTAGCAAATTATTTGCATTAAACCCGTCAGAAGAAATTTGCACATGTCAGTTTTTCTTAATTACACATCAAGTTATTTAAATATTGCAAAAATGTTTGCATATTTGAAATGCCATGGTCAAGAACTTTTCAAAAATGTATAATTTTATCAATTTTTGGACATTTTATTTTTGCAAACATTCTAAAAGTAGAGCATAAGAGCTTTCCAATGATGTATCATTTGTCATGTTTGGACATCAAGTACCCCAGCAGGGATATTTCTATTCCCTTCCGTACTCGTCGGACGTTCTTGTTTAATCATTTTTAATTAAAATTTTAAAACTAGGATTTTAGATGAAATTGCATTTTTTTTAAACATGCCCACTTGGATTCTAGAAAGAAAACGTAGACACAACATTTAGACTATAACAAAGTTACTACACGTCTAAGTATAGGACTTTAATTGAATGTTAAAGGGACTATACCCGTGTTTGTGTTTAGCATGCTGTCCTTTAAAGTATAAACAGCTGGCAAGCTCTCACCTCTGTTGGAAGCTGGCGACTGAGGAGTGTTAACGAAGTATCAAGTGG
>NW_019397214.1:153065-161303 GCF_000591075.1 Eurytemora carolleeae
TCATTTCGAAAATTTTTTTTTGAAAAAATCGCTTGTTCTGTAAACAAAACAATTGTTTTTTTTTCTACATTTTGGAAATTTCGTTCGTTTGGTAAAACAAGTTTTTTTCAAGTTCGTTCGAACAATTTTAATTTGTTTTTTTTTCACGAAAAGTTTTGTTCGTTGAAAAAAACTATGCATGTGTTCAGTAACCCAACGGGACTTCTAAGAAAAAGTTTGCATACACAAGTTACAACACTAACCCCAATGATATTTTTCAAATTCTTGGATATTTTTCAAATAGCCAATTAGGTTTTTAATAATCGCTATAATTCATAAATTACTTCAGACTAAACATTTCTAAATTTCTTTTCTCAGTGTATTTGTAGCACTAGTATACTCAGTTTGTTGCAGTTTTTGTGATAGAGTTGATTTGAAAAGGGATTTTCTTCATCGTGTAATCCTTTCACTAGTGTACACAATAGTACAGTATGTACTTTGTAGATACAGGGCAGAGATTAGAGAATTACAGAGATCGATTATCAGCTAAGATATACAATATTTTCCACAGCACGTTCTATTGTCTACAAGTACTGTACAGAACCAATCAGCAAACATCTGTATTCAGGGATATTTAAGGATCCTTTGGATACGAAACACAAAATCTTCAAAAAAAGACTGAATTCATAAATGTATGTTTCATGTAAAAATTGGAGTATTTCTTTAAAAGTTTTTAAACTTAACCACTGAATGGGTATAAAATTCATCAAGTGGCCGTGAGATGGCACTATAAAAACCTATCGTAAAAACGTAGCATGTCGTGCCGGGTCAACTTAGGCCTACGTAGCCTACCCAGTGAAAGGAGATTAGCAGTCTGTGTAGTCTGTGATACAGGGTGTCCCATGAAACATGACAGTATCAAGACAAATTGAAGGTCGTCTTTGATCTTTGTAGAAAGTAGAGTTAATCGTCATAAAACGACCCTAGTCCTGACACTTCCAAATGTGATCTGGGAACTCTTGAATTGTAGATACCTAGATCAATGCTTGATCTTGATCTTTTGTTAATCTGCAGATTAATTAAATTGGCAATCGTACCCTACAGGAATAACTGAAATGTAGAGATTAAGCATTGATCCTCAAATTAACAGTAAACACAGTGGATCGCGATCAATGGAGCGCCCTTATGAGTGTCCATTAGCTTTTTGATATTTTTTTCTTTCAAAGGCAGCTAATTATATCATGTCAAAGTATAAAAAAACATGTTATTATGAATTCATTTGAATATTTTTACTGAATTTCATATCATTTTCTTCCTTGGGGTTTGATTTGTCTAATTTAATAATAATCACATTAATCTCTTGGAGTAGTTCAGATCAGCTGATCTCCTGTATGCCGGTCCATTAACGCCTGATCCAATCACTGTTCAGTCATGTGTTTGTTGTCTATTCTGAACCAATAGAAATGATATGGCAGTATAAACATCTATCTTTCTATCTATCTCATAATCCAAACAGAATTATGAATCCTTCAATCTACGATATCAGTAAATGGAAATATTCACTTCTGCTGAAACTATAGTGATTCACCAAAGCATTAAGCATACAACAGCAGCAGTTATTTGTTCATTTGGTTCTAAGCTTGCAGCATGGCAAAACTGCAAGAATGTTAGAAAAAAATCTATTTTTTCAAAATTAGCCGAAATATGATTGAAAGATGTACGAACATGAAGAAAATGAAGAACAAGAAATATAGAAAAGTCAAAATATTTACATCTAATATAATATTCTTAAAACTACTATTGTAAAAAAAATTTAAATTTAAAGATTAAAATGTAAAAAACTATTTTTTTAAATCAGAAAGAACGTTTATTTTAATTTGATTTGATTAAGAACTCTGCCTTATAACTTAAATTTATTTACCCCACCTCACATCCATCTCTCCTCTCACTTCCCCTTTACCCTACCTCACTTCCATCTCTCCTCTCACACTTTCCCTTTACCCCACCTCACTTCCATCTCTCCTCTCACTTCCCCTTTACCCTACCTCACTTCCATCTCTCCTCTCATTTCCCCTTTACCCCACCTCACTTCCATCTCTCCTCTTACTTCCCCTTTACCCTACCTCACTTCCATCTCTCCTCTCATTTCCCATTTACCCCACCTCACTTCCATCTCTCCTCTTACTTCCCCTTTACCCTACCTCACTTCCATTTATCCTCTCTATCCTTTTTTTATTTTCTCTCGTCAGTAAACGAAATTTTGCGTCAATTTTTTAAAACAATTCCGCATAGGGCCGTAACTGATTCCGTCCAGCTCTACCACGCACCTCTGCTACTTTAGTAAAAGTAAGTTCAAAATATATGAACCTTGTTGCACCGGCTAGTCCTGTTGATTGCCTGTTTTATTAACCCCAATGTTCGTGCGGTTCAGTACAAACTGGGACCGGAAAGGTTGACCCGGCCCGGAAATTCAAATGTACTACGAATCCCCGTGCCTACAGTACTCTGGCGCGATTTGTTGTGCAGCAGGTATGTAAATCCCGTGTAGAGATGATAGAAAGCAACTTTGAGTATTCTGAAATTTCCTGGACTTTGTANGAAACATTTTGTGACAGGAAACGTTTTCTGTCAAGACACCTTGTGTGGGGAAACGACTAGTGGGAAACATTTTGTGGCAGGAAACGTTTTCTGTCAAGACACATTGTGTGGGAAAACGTTTTGTGGGGAAACATTTTGTGACAGGAAACGTTTTCTGTCAAGACACCTTGTGTGGGGAAACGACTAGTGGGAAACATTTTGTGGCAGGAAACGTTTTCTGTCAAGACACATTGTGTGGGAAAACGTTTTGTGGGGAAACATTTTGTGACAGGAAACGTTTTCTGTCAAGACACCTTGTGTGGGAAAACGACTAGTGGGAAACATTTTGTGGCAGGAAACGTTTTCTGTCAAGACACATTGTGTGGGAAAACGACTAGTGGGGAAACATTTAGTTGGGAAATCTTTCCTTGGGAAACGTTTTGTAAGTTATTTTCCCAAATTACTACTAGGCCAATCAATTCTCAATGTTTTTTATACATTAATAAGTAATATTTATAAATTTGAAAAAAATTGCAGCATGATGCGATGTTTTCTTATGATAACATTTATTAATAATAGTTTCGGTTAATATTTACCTCTTATTTCCCCCCACCCCCATACGGACTTGTGTTTTACAAAAAGAGCTTTTTTTATTTCCTTTAATTTGCGTTAAAATTAAGGCAACATCCTATCAAACAAAAAAGTTATCACTGTTTGAATAGCACGGGCAGTCGTAGTACATTGGAATTTCCGAGCCGGTACAACCTTTCAAGTCCCAGTTTGTACTGTACCTAGCTCTATGGACAGGACTAGCCGATGCAGCAAGGTTGACGCGGTCAGACTTTATGCTTCATAGATTGAATTTACCTTTACTAAAAAGGCAGAGGTGCGTGATAGAGTGATCTTCATGGTGAGATCAAAACTTCGTACTCGGCATCGAGAGGTCACATGGGGAAAAATGTCATAATGTCATGTCTTATTTAGGTTTATTGATGTATTTAGTTTGAAAAGGGGTGACTGATTTTACATGGACTGACCCGAAAGGAGTTGAGTCTTTGCAATAAACAATTGTTTAATCCCTATATCATTACAACCCATGCAGTCGTAAACCTTAGCTTATTTCACACTATGAATGCTGTTAGATCAAATGACAAGTTAAAAATATAAAAGGTTTACACCATTAGGTTGAAAAGATATAGTGGCCAGAAATTAATTAATTAAATGTCAGAGTCAATAGTGACTCTTAAAATAAACCTTTTCTTTGGGTCGTTTTTAATCCTATTCCTAATAACCTTTACGGAACTCAAAAACATCCAGGAAATCCAAGAAATTCTGGAATTCCAGGAAATTCCGGAGATCCAGATAGCTAGATAGATAGATAGAGTTGAATAATGAATATGTAAGGTAATACCTTTTACAACCCCTAGTATTAGGAAGGATCAAATGTAAACCCTAAGATAAAGATAGATAGATAGATAAATAGATAGATAGTATGGTTACGATACAGATGTTAAGAAGAAGAACAACCAGAAAGAATATCAAGAAAAAGAACAAGAAGAAGAAGAACAACAATAAGAACAATAAGAACAAGAAGAACAAGAAGAACAATAAGAACAATAAGAACAAGAAGAACAAGAAGAACAAGAAGAACAATAAGAACAAGAAGAACAAGAATAACAAGAAGAACAAGAAGAACAAGAAGAACAAGAAGAAACCCATCGGATCTTCATCCCTTCTTGGATTCCATTACTAAGATTCGAAGAAGGAAATTGAAAATATGAAAACTAAACCATTATTTCTAAATCTCTCTCTCTCACTCTCTCTCTCTTCTTATATTAAAGCCTCCTAATCCCGCGATTTTTAAAGCTTCGGTTCAAGTCTTAATTCCTGAGACCCAGGTTTAAGATTCAATCTGATAGGCCCAATTAATGTATAAATTTGAATTAGTCTCAATATTGAGTCTTGTTCGAATCTAATCCCTCGAATCCGTCAATTTAAACCATTAAAATCCGCCAAATATACAATTTTTTAAACCGGTTAAATCAACCCTACTCTGTGGAAAATTAGTGGCATGCTAATTTTTAATTTTTATTTGCGGGCTCTTTACACTCTAATAGATTTAAAATATTACTTTTAAATCATGAAAAAATGTAAAATTTCGAAGATATTAAATTTTTTTTTTGTTTAATAATTCATTCATTTCGACCCCGGTTGAAGCACGTACAAAAGATCTTAAGATTATTAAATAATTCTCAAAAATTTTAATTCTTTAAATTGTTTAAACCAGCATTACCAACTCTGTTCTCCTTTTTAAAGATGTGTAAAACTCCAATTCATGAGACTGTTTAAATTCATGAATGTTCTCTGTGAAAGTGGAAACTTGAGTAAAAGGAATAGAATTCTATTTTCAGAATTAAAGTAATGTTAATTTTATTTCACCCCCATTATAATCCAGTTATTTAATAAAAAAGTAAGGATAGTAAAAATATAACGAAAACTGATTTTGGCCGAAAAATTGTTTATAATATCTACCGTAGTCCGTTAACGTAAGCTATGTAAATTATTTATAAACAAATCATTTAAAATTTTAAGCATTAAAAACTGTAATGCTTTTGGGCCTGATTTCTTCAAAGATTGATTTGTAATCTTTTTAAAGTTTAAAACAATCGTATTGCTGTGGTTTACTTCATGTTAAGTCCGTCATTTAAAACAAAAATTCCCTGCTCCGAGCTGAGAATTCTTGTAATGTGTATATCGAGATCAGTGGTTGATCTCGATCTTATGTTAACATGCAGATTCAGATTAATTTAATCTTTATACGATATCCCGCATAGTAATTTTAATCTGAAGGAATAACTGAAATAGCTGAGATTTAGCATTAATCCTCAAATTAAAAGTGCCCAAAGTGGATATCGAGATTAAAGGATCAGGATTATGGGTTCCCAACACAAAAGTTCCTAGCTCAGATCTGCATAATGTGTCTTAAAGCAACGAACCCCCACTCTAAAAGATTGAGGACCCAGGACAAATGTAGCCTGGTAACATCACATTGAGCTCGGAATGAATTTGAAATATTTCATGGTTAAATTACATATGTATCCCTTATTAATATCCAAAAACACCCTTGGATACGTTCCCTTGGATACGTGCCCCCTCCCTCCTCCTCTCCCCCCTCCTCCTTTAGTCCTGAACATAAATATACCATTAACAAAGAGTTCTAGGCAAAAGGTATAATTTGTACTCTTCACAAAATAAATAGAAACACTTATTCTACTTTTCTAATACAAACTTACTCTTAGTTTTAACCCTAGAAGTAAAAAAAAAACATTTGCAGTGAATTTTATTCTCGACATGTATCCTCAGGAGATCAGGTTCATGGTTTCGTTACGAGTTGTATTACTTGTTGTGTACATTTTTTGGCCAAAACCACTTTTTTAAAACGTATATGATATTAAAATTTTTTGCAAACTTTATTCTTCTTAACTTTGACAGACCAAAAGCTTGGAGATTTATTAAAATTAAAACATAAGTTAGCAATTTTTATACGATGTTTGCATGACAGTGTTATAGAAGTCACTTTTCAACCATTTTCAACGACCTGCAACATCATCCAAGCACATTAATAATCCTATATATATTTAAATATAAATTCTCTCTACCCCCCCCCCCCNTCTGTTTTTACTCAAGAGCTAGAGAATTTGAATGTCTGTTTTTCTACAGCTCTTCAGTTAGGTATTTAAGGGAGTGAACGGCAATGTATGGTAGTTGAACTGAGAATGCAGTTTTGTAGAGTAATTTTTTAGGATTCATTTGAGACCTATCAGTGTTTTTACAGTGCATATTTGTTCAGCAAGAGTAAATATTAAATTGTTTAAATCCTCCTTCATTGTACATTCTGGATTTTAAGAATCGGGTTTAAAAATCATTCAATTATAAAAGATCTGTAATTCAAAAATGTGTGCATGTCTAGAATAACAAAAAAGTATCAGAGAGTCCATGAGGTGAAATAAAAAATCAAGGATTTGCCACACTTCAAATCCGACCAAGTCTTAAAAATGTATGCAACCTTACACAACAGTCTGGATCCATGTGGGGTGGGTGGAAACATATTAATAAGTTAAACAATGACAAAATTGGTTTATAAATCATCCTGTCTATTATATTCCCTTCTCTCTGGTTGTCCCGGGGATTTCTAGGTTTAAATCTTGGATTTATAAATTATTTTATTTTGTTAAATTTGAATAGAATATTCAACCCACCTCAGTGCTTTTAACAACCGCACAGAGCGGTTTCATGGTTTAGAGGATTCATAGGAGTTTATATATTAGGAATTATAAATGAATTACTAGGATTCAAGTGCGCTTCGCGTCCATCTTTAATTTTAAATTTTGTTGCTCTTTAATCGGTTTTTTTTCGTGGATTTAAAAAAAATTGATATTTATTTAAGGCAAATATTTAAATTTTAACCATTCATAAACCTTTCCTGGAATCATATGAGGTCCCACAAAAACATGGGCCCGATCGGTTCAGCCATTTTGACGTTTAACGGGTTACAAACAAAGAAACAGACAAACGACAAGCAAAGAATATAGATAGATATAATGTATCTAAATAAAATACAAATACTTTTTTGATTCAATTTTTTTTAGTGTCCAGTTTTTGAAAGAATCAGCACCAAAATATACGAATACAGTACTCCAATCTAACAAGGAGCTATGCACTTCATTTTCAAAAACTACATTAAACTCTGGAATAGGAAGTCGAATTTTAGACTGAATTTATGACTTTAAAAAGTGCAATGAACATGAGGCACAGCAAGTGTGCAGTGAAAACAGACCCATTTCACTTAATAAGTGATTAAATAGCTTACTAGTTATTACATCAAATGCACTTCAATATTCTTAAATTCTCTGGTTATAACTGTACATGCCCAAAAAAGAGGGTTCAAATTCGAAAGCTTTTTATAAATACAACGAAAAGATGTAACAAGCTTTTTTTGGGACTTCAATCATTGGGGTTTTCCTTCTTCAGTTGGGATTGGTCAAAAAAGAATAGGACAGAAATGAAAGAATCAAAGAATAAAATTAACCTAAATCTATTTACTGTCATTTTTAATGACAAGGACACGCTGTATTCTTCAGGAATATCCTGTATGGTTGCTCTATAAAGTAGCAGTATCCTGTATGGTTTCTCTATAAAGTAGCAGTATCCTGTATGGTTGCTCTATAATGTAGGAGCAGCCTGTATGATTGCTCTATAATGTAGCAGTATCATGTATGGTTGATCTATAAAGTAGCAGTATCCTGTATGGTTTCTCTATGAAGTAGCAGTATCCTGTATGGTTGCTCTATAAAGTAGCAGTATCATGGTTGCCTAAAAAGTAGCAGTATCCTGTATGGTTGCTCTATAAAGTAGCAGTATCCTGTATGGTTGCACTAAAAAGTAGCAGTATCCTGTATGGTTGCTCTATAAAGTAGCAGTATCCTGTATGGTTGCACTAAAAAGTAGCAGTATCCTGTATGGTTGCTCTATAAAGTAGCAGTATCCTGTATGGTTGCACTAAAAAGTAGCAGTATCCTGTATGGTTGCTCTATAAAGTAGCAGTATCCTGTATGGTTGCACTAAAAAGTAGCAGTATCCTGTATGGTTGCTCTATAAAGTAGCAGTATCCTGTATGGTTGC
>NW_019397214.1:161927-164335 GCF_000591075.1 Eurytemora carolleeae
GGGGGGGGGGGGGTCTGCCTTTCTTTATTACCAATTGTAATTATTGAGGCAAATTATTGAAAGTGGTGCAGTTCCATAAATTAAAATCTCTGATAGACCATTCATCAAACTTTGTAAAAATGTAAAAATGGCCAACATTCTTGTAGTATATAAATACAACAATGTGTACCCAAAGAAATAATTAAAATCTACATTGGTGTGCAAATTTTAATAATATCTTTAAATTTCGGAATTGAGTAAAAAAGTTTTGTTTAGTAAAATTTTTTAAAGAGATGTTTTTAAACGTTGAGAGTGTGGTAACCCTGAAGGTCGATCCAAAGCAAGGAGTATGAAAAAAAAGGGAGATACAAATGACGCGGCCCGCACTACTATATGATTATAAATGCAATTTGCAGACGGTACTCCATTTGAATAAGACATATCCAGAATATGTGCGGTATTTGTATACATCAGACAAATAGTTCTTGTTCAAATGGGGTACCGTCTGCAAAGCATGTATAATCATATGGTAGGGCGGGCCGCGTCATTCGTATGGGAGATATTCCATACTCCTTGATCCTAAGTCTAAGCCCAGCCAATAAGAGTCCGACATTCAAATACACATGTACATGTACAATAATGTACATGCAGGGTTGGAAAACTCTGCCTGATTTAGGTGAAACAGGAGGGATACAGATATAAGTTAATTCTATATGTGCTCTTTAGTGTGTATAGTTGTCAAAATATATGATAATTGTAGCATATATATATAAACGGAGTCAAGTTATTATGCTTGTTCTACAGGGTGTCCCACGGAACATGACAGTTGGTGAATAGTTTTGAATGTCTTCCTCCATATACTGTTTTAGATATTGAAGACTTTTTGTTGTTTATTTTGTTTTAAAAATCTTTTACTTAAATATATTTTACTTTGAAATCAATTTTACTGTAAGATGACGCCCATACAATATTTTCATTATTCTCTTTGGTATCAAAAAACTTAACAAATTATTCAAGAAGACATTTTAAACCATTCACTAACTGTCATGTTTCGTGGGANGTAGAATAGCATTATACAGGAAAGTTGTATAGATTAGCTAGCTAGTGCAAAGTGTTAATTATGTTAGGTAACGTTCTAAACTGTGTTTAAACAAATTAAGATTAAGAATCATCTTTAAAGTGTTATTTCTATCAGGTGGAAATACTGACAGAAAACTGTTATTAAATATGGAGGTTTACATAAAATTACAATTACAATCCCTTTGAAACATGACTGCCTATCCGCCGGACTTTTAAGCATGGAATCTATAATATTTTCTTCTAAAGCTCAGAAGTTTTTATATATTTGTTTTAAATCAACAATTTAAACAGAAAGCAGCGCCTTACTTTCTGCTTCTCGCCTTTCTATTTTCAATTTTGTGAAAATTTATTTAAATTTCCAGTTATCGATATTCAATAAAAAGATATCAAATTCAACTTTTGGAAACGGATGCGAATATACACATATATTTGATATCTAGAATTTGAAATCGGTATTATTGTATTCAATAATAATACAAAGATCACTCCTTAACCCTATACTGATTTGGTTAGTTTAGTCTAATATAGGGGGGGGGGGGGGGGGGGGTGTTTTCCAGCCCCCCCCCTTATGATTTCTCTCTTAAAGTTGAGATAGGGGAGTGTGGTAAATGTCTCTAGTCCAACTTGTCAAGGCCTCCTCATTAAAAAAAAATTAGACCTCTGATGGGGGATTTTAAAAAGTTCAAAAAGAACGTTGACAAATTTTTCAAGAATAGTTATTTTTACTTATGACAAATATTAATATGTGACACATTTCCATTTTTAAGGCTTTTAAATATATAAGTTCATTAGCCCTGTAGCTTTATTAATAAAAAAATTATTAACCATTCATGATTTTTTAAACACTGACCCGTCCTCCACCCTATCCCTAAGCATCCAAAGAAAAATATGTTTGGCAAAATTTATTATGTTGAAAATTGAAGAAGTTTTAGTTTCAGCGTTCTAATGTCAGCCGTTTTAAAATTATTCAGAAAAAAACCACGGGGNCCCCCCCCCCCCATCGTGATAGAGTTGATAAATAGGTATTTTGAATTTTTAATTGAAAGGGGACTTTAAAATCTATACAAGAAATACTAATGTGTGTGCATCTAGATTTGAAAAAGGGTATAGCAAGTTTTAGATATAATAATTTATACTATAGGACCCATAAGACTATTTGTTAGAAAGACGAGTTTTAAGCAATTCAGATTTTATGTTATTATAAAGCAATATGGTTAACTTGTAGACTGAGAATCAACCTACATTTTTAATAAACTAGTTTTAATATCATATCTTGAGTCCATGGTGTCGTCTTTATTTTTCTCAGTTTTATGGTTCCCCACGGCCAGCCGTAGTACATATGAATTTCC
>NW_019397215.1:0-21839 GCF_000591075.1 Eurytemora carolleeae
CCCCACCCTCAAGCTGAAAATTGTAATTTTTATCTGAAGACCCGCATTCCAGAGTGTTCCATAATAATTATTCCTTTAAAATACACAAGACACTCCCCCTGCTTCCCATTCTACCCTCTCTTCTCATTTTTCTTTCTTACTTTTCTACATACTCTTTTCATAATTTTCTATTCAAGTTTTATAACAGACATTTTCCCATCCTTCTCTTTCTTTATCCATATCCTTTTATCAAACCGTGCGTTTTATGTTCTTTTCATCTTTATTCGTCCATTCCTTATTTCCCTTGCGTTTTTTTATTTTTCTTCGTTATCTAAAAAATTTATTCTTTTTCCTTCCTGCTAATAAAATTATCCTTTTCCTTATCAAAGTCATCTTCTTGCAATTTCTCTCCCCTTATTTTTCTTCCTTTCACTTTCTACTTTTTCCACGTCATTTTTTCTTTTCTTTTCTTATCTTTTTTCCCTTTCTCCGTTCAGTTTCTTCCATCTTCTTCATTTTCTGGTTCCTCTTTAATTTTCCTGTTCTCTGCTACAGGGTCTCCCAATAAACATGGGAATTAAATGACGACTTCTATGTCGTCTTTGTTCCGCATGGCATTATGCTGTAAACACAATTTTAGAGGTGTCCCTGTCAAAACAGTTATCAATAAAAACTGCTAGTCTCGGGATTTCCAAATTGTGGTCAAACATTTTTCATCTTCAAAATTGACGGAGATATTAAGAAATCTCTCGAGATTCCATTATATAAATAACAACAAAATTGTTCAAGTGTTTAATATCTCAGTCAATTTTGTAGAGACAAAGAAGGCAGACCACATTTTGGAATGCTCTCATAGGAGTATTATCATTTTTTATACACTCTTAGTTGACATATCAACCATCGGAAATTAAAGACGATTTTCAAGTCTCTTAATTCCTATGTTTATTGGGACGCCCTGTAGAATGTGGGGAGGATTGGATCACATGCGGAGTAAACTATCTTGCTCCCATCACTTGAAATTTAAACCAATTTTTCATTTTTCTCATAAAACCCGCTCCAAGAATTAATGAACCAATTTAATTGAAACGTCTTGGAATTTTTTTAATATCTAAACCTGTGTGCTTCGATCTAACGCTTGTAAAGGTTTACATTTAGTTTTCTTATGAAAGTTTCTAATTTGAGTTTTCCATCATGCATTGTCTAATTTTTGCGTTATACGCTCATCCTTCATCTTTATCCCTCCTCCTTCTCCCCCCTCCCCTCTTGCTCCCCCTTCCTTCCCCTTCCCAGTTTGACGTTTTAATATTCCGTTATAATCCTGGTCATAATAATGGGCGCACGAGAATAAGATGGTTTTTCTGCTGCCTACTCTCTACTCAATGTGAAGATGTTTTTAGACACAAAATCTAATTATACCCTACCTAAATCCAGCTCTTAAACCCGCCACAGTATTACATTTTACTATATTTACCAGTTATAAAAAAGGTTCTTTGTTTAGTACTTTGTATCGAATTTTTCTTTATATAAATTTCAATTTTCTTTGAGATAAAATTTGAGAGAGAAAATAGAAAGGTGCCAAAATTTCTTTTTTTATAAAACCTTTTGAGCTCAAATAAGCTTTTAAGTGAAAAGTCAACGCTTATTCTGTACTTGAAATTGATTGACATTCTACACTGTATACATGACTTTAATTTTGCATGTACGTATTGTACTCTACATACTGATACATATTATAAGCACATTGTAAAATATTTGTTTTTACTTACTTGTTGATAAATTTTTCCTTTGCATTTTTAACTCTTTTTTTCAAACGTAATAAATATTTGATTTGATTATTTTATGTAGAAAGTTATCTGCTGGTCGAACAGTTGCATCTAAGATGTGTTTATATAGGAACGGTTGCTCCTGCGTCGAACAGTTGCATTTAAGATATGTTTTTGTTGAAACGGTTGCTCCTGTGTCGAACAGTTGCATTTAAGATGTGTTTATATAGGAACGGTTGCTCCTATGTCGAACAGTTGCGTTTAAGATGTGCTTATATAGGAACGGTTGCTCCTATGTCGAACAGTTGCATCTAAGATGTGCTTATATAGGAACGGTTGCTCCTATAACAGTTGCATCTAAGATGTGCTTATATAGGAACGGTTGCTCCTGCGTCGAACAGTTGCATTTAAGATATGTTTATATAGGAACGGTTGCTCCTGTGTCGAACAGTTGCATTTAAGATGTGTTTATATAGGAACGGTTGCTCCTGTGTCGAACAGTTGCATTTAAGATATGTTTATGTTGAAACGGTTGCTCCTACTTTATTATACTATCTCGCGGCTACAAGCCTAGTGCAACATAAATGTGAAATATGAAAATTTTCTAGAAAAAGTTTGGTTTAAGTCCTGTTAATTTCTATCATTATTTCAGACTTAAAATCTATAATTTGGATAAAAACGGGGATTTATGGGTTTTCTAGGCTTTACATACAGAATTCAGTATATTTAGTATACTGGTATACTGGTATACTGTTATACTGGTATACTGGAATACTGGAATACTGGTATACTGGTATACTGGTATAGTGGTATACTGGTATACTGGTATACTGGTATACTGGTATACTGGTATACTGGTATACTGGTATACTGGTATACTGGTATACTGGTGTACTGGTATACTGGTATACTGGTATACTGGTATACTGGTATATACTGGTATACTGGTATATTGGTATAATGGTATACTGGTATACTGGTATACTGGTATACTGGTATACTGGTATACTGGTATACTGGTGTACTGGTCCTAGAAAATAAAGTCTCAACATTTTTTTATTATTTATTATTTATTTACAGAGACTTCTTCTCCACAGGAATTTTTTAGTCCCAAAATTTAGGATTTTATTTCCGAAACCTTTTTTTAGAGAATTTATTTGTCGGTTACCGATCCGAGCATTGCATCAGGTTTGAGTTGTTTTCGGTTTTCCGAATTTTGATGGAGGTCAATGACCTCCGATCCTAAAAAAGGGCTGTATGCAAAGTTTTTTCTGAAACCATAATTGCACCTTAGTTCATCAAGTTAGATCAACATTTTTTTGCATTTAAATACTAAGGGTTGACATCACCGATGGAACCTATGCAAATTTTGGTTTTCTGACTTTCACTTTTTTTGTTGTAGAGTCTAGTGTAACACTGTAGAGTCTACAACATTCAAAATTAAAATGAGATTATGGTACGAATTCTCTTTAAAAAAAACACGGTTTATAGGATAAAAGTCTTAGTTTCGTGTAAAAGATGGGGGTAAAAGGGGGGGATTGTGAAAAGCGATATCAAGGGGACTAAATTATTGAAAAATCAAGCAAAATAAATTTCATATCAAATTGGAAATCAAAATCAAAAATCAAAAAATCAAAAATCTATGGTTTCCAGGGGGTTTTTAGGTCCCACTGAGCCTCCACCCCCCTGAAAAGTGAAATATAGTTTGCAAAATTTCAAAAAAGGTTTCTAAATTCTTAAGTGTAATTCACATCAATAATGCATGACAGTAAGTAATAATGTTTAAAACAACGTAATAATGACATAATAACATAAAATTGCAATAAATTAATAATTCATTTTATGTATGTCCCATACATTTTACAGAAAGATATGAATTTATACGCAAGCACTTAAGCAATCAGTAATTAGGTTATTATATCGTTAATTAGGTTATTATAAGTGACAATATTTATGTTCATAGATTTATAATTTAGCTTACACTGGCTTGTATTTTCTAATATATTCTGAAACTATATTATATTTTAATATTTTTTCAAATGATTAACATATATTACCGGACCTAGTTATTGTACCGTCAATATCCGATACCACAAACTTCTGTGTAGAGTCCAAAAAGTAAATATTTGCTAGAAAAAAAAAAATTTAATCAGGAAAGAATTTTTATTATTTCCAAATATTACTTGAAAATGTAATTACTTAGTTCCAATAAATATTAAAAAGTTAGAAAACAAAGATTTATTTTAAATTAATTTCTAATTAAACAAAAGAGTTTGCTCAAGTTTAATATTTAATTATTTAAAATAATTTTAACTTTTTATTTCTATTTTAATCTGGTTGATTCCTAAAAAGAAAGAAAAAGACTTTATTTAAAAAAATAAAAAAAAGAGTTTACCTGAAGTAGTAACAATTGAACCAGAGGAGGTAATCACGTGGTACTCTAAACAAAAGAAAAACAAATAACAATATTTAATTCTAATCAAATATTTACTTTTTTATCAAGCGACCTTTTTATAAAATAATAATAGACAGAAATTGCTATTTTCAAATCAATGATTTTAATTAGATGATTAGGATAGATATTGACAAGGTTATAAAAGAATTTAATTTTGATAATTTTGATAATTCCCATAAGAGTTTCCTTTGACCAGAATATTTGTATGTGAAAGATGGATTCCATCAAGATTGTAATGCAGAGAAAGTTAATTGCAGTTGAGTATACTCTGCGTACATATTGAAACCAGTTCTCTCTAGGCGGAATTTGTAAGCAAGAATAGATCCGAGGAGGTTAAAAGCATTAAATTTTGATAATTTTGATAATTCATATTTTCCTAAGACCAGAATATATCATTGATTTTTTATGTGAAAGATGGATCCCATGTCAGGCTTGTGTTTACATTACCGCCCAGAGACGGTACACTACAGAAAAAGCGAAAACCTCTGAAATAACTTTCCTTCCATTATAACCTTGGATATCGATACCTTTTTTATAAGCAAAATTGAAAATATCAAGTAATTTACAGAACAAATGATTGTAAACAATTCAAATAAGAGAAAGATAAACGTAGAAAACATTGAAATCCAATATTTTGCACGTAGTGCAAGATTTTGCGTTATTACACATCAGTATAAATGTATTTTTTCTGGAGAAAAAAAAATAAATACTTATACTCAATACTCATGACACGATACATAGTGTCTACCAACTTTACCCCCTACAAGACATCTTTAATTGGAATGACTCTCCGTGCAAAGATAACACACTGTGCGCAGCAGACACTAGTACTGCATCAGCTGTGTTGAGTTCACACTGTACGCAGCAGACACTAATACTGCATCAGTTATGCTGCGTACACGCTGTGCGCAGCAGACACTAGTACTGCATCAGCTGTGTTGAGGTCCTACTGTGCGCAGCAGACACTAGTACTGCATCAGCTGTGCCATGAGTTCACACTGTGCGCAGCAGACACTAGTACTGCATCAGCTGTGTTGAGGTCCTACTGTGCGCAGCAGACACTAGTACTGCATCAGCTGTGCCATGAGTTCACACTGTACGCACCAGACACTATTACTGCATCAGCTATGTTGCGTATACAATGTTTGGAGCAGACACTAGTACTGCATCAGCTGTGTTGAGGTCACACTGTGCGCAGCAGACACTAGTACTGCATCTGCAGTTTTGTTGAGGTCACTCTGTATGGCGTACGCAGCAGACACTGTGTGCAGCAGACACTTGTACTCCGTCAGCTATGTTGAGTTCACACTGTACGGCGTATGCAGCAGACACTAGTACTGCATCAGCTGTCTTGAGTACACACTGTGCGCAGCAGACACTAGCACTGCATCAGCCGTGTTGAGTACACACTGTGCGCAGCCTAGCAGACACTAGTACTGCATCAGCTGTGTTGAGTTCACACTGTGCGCAGCAGACACTAGTACTGCATCAGCTGTGTTGAGTTCACACTGTTCGGCGTACGCAACAGACACTAGTACTGCATCAGGTGTGTTGAGTTCACACTGTGCGCAGCAGACATGGCACTAGTATTGCATCAGTTGTTTTCAGTTCACACCTGTACGCAGCAGAAACCGCGTTTTACAGGAATTCAAGTGGTTTTCGAAAGAGGTTTAAACTTGATGAATAGTCGAATATTTAAAGGGTACCGTTGTAAATCAGGCATTAAATTACGCTTACAGTTCCTTTAAGTCTAGCTGTATATCTATTTTTGGTTCAGTGTACCTGTTCCTGGGTACACTGTATTGTTGTTTTTTACCTAATGTATTCTGCCCCTTGATGAGGTTGAGGGTCTCCAGCTGGGCTGGAGTAGCACTATCGGTCATCTGATGAGGATCAGGGTCAGCCATACCTAGAGATGGGCACGTTCGACTTTTTTCATTATCGTGAACGACCCATTTCGTTTGTTATTTTTATCGTTAAAAAACTGCATTTTGTTCGTTCTCAAAACTATTGTTCATTTTTCATCTATTTTATTTTTAAACATTTGAGAGAAAAAATCGTTAATTTATTATAAAAACTATCATTTTCAAAAATTTTGTTCCAACAATTTTTTCGTTCAGTAAATAAAAGATAATTTTTTGAATTTCATTCTAACGAGATTTTAAATTGTTCGTTTTCAAATGACAAGCATTTTCATTTCTCTGAACGATCCATTTCGTTCGTCCATCTCTAGCCATACCTAGCAGAGCAGACCAGAACCTATACTTAGGTTTCAGGGTCTAGTTCAAACAAGATTAAAACTCGATCTTACTCTTAAGTATATCATGAAAATAAATATACGCCCAAATCATTACCTTCTAGTAACATAGACGCAAATTTCTACAATATGAAAAGACTATACGTTCAGGGCACATTATAATTGTGAACATTTTCTTTTGCATACATTTCGTAGATTTTCAAAATTTTATGAAAATCTAATTTTGTTGGAGGCTAGCTTTTGAAGGTCCCACACAAAAAATTTGGGCCCGATCGGTTCAGCCGTTTTGACGTTTATAGGACACAAACAGACAAACAAACAAACAAAGCAAAGTATATATTGATTATCTACATTGATGCGTCAATGACAGTGATCGATAGGTTGCAAGCTTTTAAGCAAAAAATATGTAAGAATCCAAGGCGTTACCTACACTTTAAAGCTAACTCAGTCTTATAAATATATTCAACTTTTCATAGCAGTCTCAATCTTTGTGCCATACTCTCGACTTTTTTGTAAAAAGAAAACTCATGAAGTGTTAATATTTTGTTAAATGCAGTATTATATATTGTAAGAAATGCATGTAAAAGGACTAACATGGACGGGGTTGAAAAATGTAATGCAGTAAGTATAATTAAGATTTAAATACTCTGGTTCTCTATATTTTCCTAGATCCATAAAATCTAAATCTCGGAAATCTCCATGAATTTATGTTTCCTAGAGTTTAACTCCTCTTATCTATGGCAAGAGAACAAAGTTTAAAACACCATCTCTAAACTGATTTTAAGTCTAGTATTTTCTTTTTTATAAAAGTGACAACATGTACCTCCTGAATTGGATATTAACAATGCAAAAAATTTTGGGTTTCGTAAAAATGTTCATTTTTCTAGTTTGATAAGATTTAATCAATATTTTCCCTCAGTAGTAGAGAAGTAAGCATGTCCTTTACTATCTAGAGTCATTGACAGAGGAACCATTTCACCGTTCAGTTTCAAGCTAACAGTATGTCCAGACCTAAACGATTATAGATTTAAGGTGTTTCAAATATCCCCCCTCTCGTCTTTCCCTCCTCATAGTTTTATTTCCCCTTCCCTAAAACTGCACACGTTCCATGTATTGAAGAAACAACTTTAAATTTCCTGGAATCCAGGGAATTTTGCACATATCTCGCACTAACGCCTCTCGCTGCTCTGTGTAACAAGGATTCTGTGGAGAAATCATATTATGGAAAATGTTAAAGCTGGATAGTTTACGTCATAGCATAGCTTTACGAGTTTTAATATGCTTTGAGAAAATTGAGTGTTTTCAAACAACTTAAATATTTTATTTCCTATATCTGCGGAATTCGACGTTGTAAACCTTTGATATTTCATTCTTCGATTTTTTGATCAAACAAAACTCATAGTTTGAAATATTTAAGGTCTACGACATTGAGGTGCACAGATGTAGAGATTTAGAAATTACAGTTTGTGTCTTAGAAAAAGGAACATAAGATTTTTAAAATTATTCTAGCTTGATTAGATTCTTTAGTACACAAACTTATACCCTCTAGCTATATATTAATTATTTACAACTATTTTACAGGAAAATTAAGGTAATTTTACTTTACCAAGGGTTCCCAAGACTAATTTTGTTTTGAAGGCAAATTCGGAGAGGGAACCCAAGATTAGGATTTAGGAAGTAAAATTTAGTTTAAAGTTGCTGAACACAATTTAATCGTTTTTTAAATGAATATAAGTAACTTAACATCTAGCTGTTGTGGGAATTATGGCCCATGGGTAATTCTGCCTTCTGGCCCACTGTGGCATCGTTTTTGAACATTCAAAGTTAGTAGTACTATAATCAAAGATCCTTGAAAAGAATCTGGAAAATGTAAAATATTCTAATGGGACATCTTATTATTAAAAAAACCTTAAATGTTTAAATACGGATCTCATAATCATGCTTATCAGGTTGGTAATATCGGTCAAAAGTCGGTCAACGGTTGGTTAAAGTATAAATTGCCCCCTTTTTGTAAATCCCACATTGCACCTCTGATTTCAAAAAATATCTTAGCTCCTTCATTTTATGTGTAAGATATAAAAACAATATTGATATATATCAAATAATATAGTTTTACATAATATAAATAGTACCCTAGGGAAATATTACTAATGTATCAGACACAAGGATTCAATAAAGCATAATCTTTCCACCAGGCCCATCCTGCGAGGGAGGGGGTGCAGGGCCGCCATGAGCCCCGCAAAATGACCTCCAAGCCTCCTGCAGGGCCGCCCTCATCCTGCCATACAATCATTATTCTGTAGGGGATGGGGGAATAGATTCTGTAAGGGGGGGGGGTATATGAGGGGAATAGATTTTGACAAATTTGGCGCATTACTACAAAAAAAATTAGTTTGATCCATCACAAATATATGATATATGATATACTATGTAATCTGGTGAGTGAGAATTAGGACTGGGAACTGGAAAACCTTTTCTCTTATTAATATTTATATCGAGGAGAGGGGGGGGTGGGCATCATACATTAACCTCATCTAAAAGTCTGGTATACTTAGAGTTATAACATCCAACCTTTCCTATGAGTAGATTTATTTACGATATATTTTTATTTCCTGCAACTTTTAGAAAGTTACTATTGATATTTCTTAACTATATAACAGCTTGCAAACATTGTGTTTAGCTATTAAAAGGGTTTCAGTAAATTAATAAAGATATGTCTGAAATCCTTGATCAGTCCAATGTTTAAAGGGTACCGTTGTAAATTGGGGATGTTTCTCTTTAAATGAAAAATAACTTGAAATTACGCGTACAGTCCCTTTAAGCTTTATAAATTGCGCTTACAGTCCCTTTAAGCTTTATAATTACGCTTACAGTCCCTTTAAGCTTTATAATTACGTTTACAGTCCCTTTAAGCTTTATAATTTGAGGATAAGGTTAAATTCCTCGGATCTATTGGAACGACTTTGCGACCTAGTAAATCAAATTCTTTTCTTTATAAACCCAAAAGACAGCTGAAAAAAACTTTATTTTATCAGAGCTCTTCAGAAATAAAATTAAAGGAATTGAGTTTTTGCCACAAATTGCGATTTTCTATTCCCTATAGTTTTCCAAACCAATGTCTTCGACCTTAGATATTTCTTATTATGAATTTTGTTAGATCAAATAATATAAGTCTGAAATTTCAAAGGTGTACACCCTCAGGTTGCATGTAAAGTTATATGAATTAAAAATTTTAGTTTGTGTCAAAGACTCAATTCCTTCACTTTAGTTTATTATGATTTAGGAATTACATAAAGGTTTTGTTACCTTGGTAGCCAGACATCCTTCTTCCCTATCTGTAGACTGAAGGGAGTAGCGTAGAGATCTCCATCTGTATTCCTGGAGACCAGGATATCATTAGCTCCAGTCAAGAAGTTTGTATCCGCCCTCACTTTTCAAACAAAAATACAAAAAGTAAAATAATGTTCATTTTAACAATTATTTTCCCTTCTCATTTCCGCTCAATTTTATGTTTATAATTTTTATTTTATTTTTATTTATTTTATTTTATTGTCCTTGTTGGATTTGAGTGGATTTCAACACTATTTAGACAAAAATAATTTTCTATCCCCTAGTAACGTAGACGTTCTTTCCTAATTCTAAAACTTAGCTTTAAAAAGGCAGAAACCGAGCATTATCCCCTAATGCTTAGTTTCAAGGGCGAGAAAGTTTTAGGGGTAATGCTCGGTTTCTGCCTTATAGAAACCGAGCATTAGTGATAATGGTCGGTCATTACGACCATTTCGTTGGAGAGCCCCAACTTTTCATTGGAGATCGGTTTCTACAAGGCAGAAACCGAGCAATATCCCTATTTCTCAGTTTCTATAAGGCAGAAACCGAGCATTATCCCTAATTCTCGGTTTCTAAAAGGCAGAAACCGAGCATTATCCCTATTTCTCGGTTTCTATAAGGCAGAAACCGAGCACTACCCCTGATGCTCTGTAAGGCAGAAACCGAGCATTATCCCTAATTCTCGGTTTCTAAAAGGCAGAAACCGAGCATTATCCCTATTTCTCGGTTTCTATAAGGCAGAAACCGAGCACTACCCCTGATGCTCTGTTTCTATAAGGCAGAAAACGCACATTACCCATAATGTTCGGTTTCTATAAGGCAGAAACCAAGCATTACCCCTGATGCTCGGTTTCTATAAGGCAGAAACCGAGCACTACCCCTGATGCTCGGTTTCACGGGCGAGAACATGTTCCAGAACCCCAACTGCTGGTTTCCTATATTTATCTTCTACGTATTGTTTTTCTTTCTCATTTTTACCAAGAGCTAGAATTTCTTATTTATTTGAAGAAGTTTCAAAGTTTATTTCCCGTATTCAATTTCTTTTCTTAAAAGTTCATGGAATTAATATTTTTCAAGTATCTAGATAATTGAAATCGTGAAACGTGAGGGTTTATATCATTCCATGATTTTTTGTAACAGATTCATTAAAAGAGGGGGGGGGTGCTCATCGATGACCTCTTGCTCTCCATTTCAAAGATTTGCCTATAAAATGAAGAAAAAATTGAAAAATGTCGAAGAAATTGAATATTTTAACAATTGTTAATGGTTTATATTATTGTATTTATTTCCCTTGTGTTTGAAAAGTTAGGAAGATCAAGAAAAGATGATGAAATGACATTTTATTCTACAGTGGTGTATAGGATCCAGTATCCAGAGCGGTACAGTGTACAGTATCCAGTATCCAGTGCGGTACAGTGTACAGTATCCAGTATCCAGTGCGGTACAGTGTATAGTGTACAGAGTTCAATCACAAACACCTTTGAGCCATATTCTGAAATAGAATAGGTGTCATTGTATACTAGTTAAGTGATAACTCAAAAATCAAAAAAGTTGAGAATATTACTAAAGGAAGGAAGAGAATTGGTTTTATTTTTTTCGAAACTTTCTTAATTCTTCTGATTTATCTATTTCTCCTGATTTATACTAGATACAGGGTGACTCATTAAGGATGAGACTGTAAAGACGACCTAAAACTCTTAAAATCTGACAATTCTAAGGGTAAATTAAGTACTATACCTTGAATATAGTCTTTTAATGACTTATTTAATAATTGAATAACAAGTAAAAGTCCAGTGAAGTATAATTTCACTGTGCCTGGTACTACACAGTAAACTGCAGCATTGTGATTTAAAGGTCTTAAGCTCTAAAGCCTAAATCGATGAGAATTTTTCCAATTACTCCTTGAAAACCAAAGCTAACAACAAATGCTATAAAATGCTAAAATGTACATGTAAAGGGCTACAGAAAAGCATAAGTGAGTTAGAGCGGTAAAATTAAAGTCCAAGGCGTTGCGACAATTCAAAGTCGATCCTGTCTTAAAAATTGATGAGACTTTTTAATGCAGGCTGAATCTACAATTGTGCCAGGGATTATTTACATTTTTGGGAGAATTGTCAACACTGTGAACTATACAGAAGGAAAGGGTCAAAATTATGGTCTATTGTCAGACTTTGTGACATCGTAGCTCCTCCAGTTTTGATTTTGTGCACAAGTATGAGAAAAGCATATTTATCCGTTTTCAGATTAGAAATTCATAATATCTTAATTCTTCTCAGTGACTTTTAATTAAGTTATGATTGATATAAGATTTAATCTTACATAAACCTTACTCTAGTTCTAAGAGATAAAGATTGTAAATATAAGTATTTTTTATCTTATATAAATTTATATAACGGGATACACGGTCTGTCGCACATCATTTAAATTTAAATTTAAAAATCTAAATTTAAAGGGAGTGTTCGCGAAAAATGAAAGGGGTTTAGGCTCAATGCGATAAAAAAGCGCTTTTGATCGCTACTAATCTGACTTCTAGCTGTTGCGTCTATAAGGAGAAAATTGTTAAAAACGACAAATACCGAAGAACGTAGTGTCCATACAAATTCAGAAAGATGCAACAAACGACTTAGACCGTAAAAAAATCTATTTAATTTCAAACAAATCATTCAGATATTACAACCTATAGTCATCGATTATCTTTCGCCACATTAGTATACAGTTGATTTTTCATACTAGTTTTGATTTTATTTTTTAAAATAATAGTTAGCATACAACTTGTTTTCGAACATTCCTGGAAAATATGAAAATGTCGTCTTCATTACCAAAAATCCTCGAAACAGGAATAAACGTTTTTATAAGTAACTCTCAGATCATAACAATTAAAACTTATTATGAAAAATCAACTATATACAAATGTGGCGAAAGATAATCGATGACTATAGGTTGTAATATCTGAATGATTTGTTTGAAATTAAATAGTTTTTTTTTACGGTCTAAGTCGTATGTTGCATCTTTCTGAATTTGTATGGACACTACGTTCTTCGGTATTTGTCGTTTTTAACAATTTTCTCCTTATAGACGCAACAGATTGAAGTAAGATTAGTAGCGATCAAAAGTGCCTTTTTATCGCATTAAGCCTATACCTCCTTTCATTTTTCGCGAACACTCCCTTTAAAAAAACTTTTCTTGATATTTGTAGACAAAAAACATGATAAAACTTTATTCTAACATTATGAAATACCAAAAAAAGTCCTCTCCGATCACAATTAGTCCATTCCAAATGGAAGCGAACTTTGTACATTGTATGCTTGTATAAAATCTTTCTTTTTTTAAAAATGTTCTGTATTACATAAGAAATCTAGAAAGAACTATGGATTATTGAAACTATAAGTTATACGTTAGTCCACCATTTTTATGTGTTCAGCTCATGTCTCATGCAGTAAACTTTATTTTTTACAAATTTTAACTTGTAATGTGACAGTTGTATAGCATTACGAATTTTGTTAGTAAAAATGTTATTTTTAAATATAAAACTCATTCTAATGAAGACATTTAGGAATACATTATAATGTCGCAACTCATGTCATGTTTAATTTTTCAAATTTTCAAACAATTCCTCTGCGCATATGTGCATTTACGGATACTTTTTTTACAAAATTTTCGATCTACGACTTTTAAAGACATAGTCTTTCAGAACTTTAAAAACAATTAGATTAACCTAATAATATGGTTTAAACTTGTCTTTTTTTATGGGTCTAAAAGAGAATAAATTAAAAGAGAATAAAGAATAAAAAATTAAGAATAATTAAAGAATAAAGAGAATAAAATAATATACAGGGTGATTTTTAAAAGTCTTTTTTTCATTTGCGCTCAGTTGGCTGAAAGTCCGCAATATTGAAGAAAACATATCAAATTCTTACTTACTGTCTGACATTTGATAGTTCCCGAACCAAAAATGGCTATAAACCCAGAGAAAAAGATTACAAGCCTCCCTTTAACAGGTCAAACAATGTCAAAAATACGGCATTTTTTGGCCTTTTTCTCAATGTTCTCCCTAAAATAATTTTTTTCAACAGTTATAATCATGGCGACTGACCAGTTGTAATAACTTTGAAGGTGCCTTGGTATATGAGATGATATTCTAGAATACGGTTCCAGCTTTTAAAATATTAAATTCTTCCTACATGTGATGTAAAAAAACTCAAACTGTCCAAATATCGGGTTCGAAGTTTGGAAGTTGTTTGTGAACCTTCTTAACTCATAAGCAGAGAAAGATTAACAAATGTCATGAAATAACGAGTTAATACAAGACATTCGTATATATATATATGATGCATATATAGCCGGCCAAACGGTTGGACCGATTGGGCTGAAATTTGGCCGGGGGTGTTATAGGCTGAAAAAAAATGTTTTTTTTAAATTTTCAAAAAATTTTTTCTTCAAATTTTCACGGGCAACGCCGGGCCCCTCAGCTAGTAAATATTAAAATTATCTTTTTATGTACCTTGTTGTCAGACTCTTTAAGCTAACAACGTCTAATTTAAATGTAAATGTAGTTTATGTAGAAATATTCTATTTAAAATATTTAAATAATCCCTTTTTTGTATTTTTTTAATTATAACAACTCCGTGTTTTAATATTTTAAAGCAATTCTTTACATAGTGAAAGCCCCTCTCTTGTAGTTATGTCAATTATAAAACGTTATTTCATAAAAACGACAATAGAATTATTGAATTAACACAAAAAAATGTGTTATGCTGAATAATTAAAGGCACAATTCATTATTGTAACAGTAATATAATGATGTTTTAGCTAAAACATACCTTTTGTAATCATAAAAGTTAAAGTTTTTTATAAATTTATTAAAAATCGGAGATCTTATACTCAGACAATTGCATAAAAGTGTAATTTTTTTAGAAATTCTTTTAAATTTTTTTATAAACTAGTTTTTGATTTCAATTTAATTAATAACTTTAATTTAATTTAATAACTTTTAGTAATGAGATCACTATCATAATGTTGCTCTATAATCGATTAGATGTTTAGATAAATGAATATGTATTAGAGGAGGTTTATACGATATTAGGTATAATGTGATACTATAAATAACAATCGTGATCACAATTGTTCGCATTTATATAAAAATTATTAAGATTTGTGACTCTGTCAGTTTATATTTTAAATATATAACTTGTCTCTAGTGGATTAAAGAAGGAATTCTAAATATATTTCCTCCTCAAGGCTAAACAGAACCCAAGTTTACCAAAACTTAAAAGGAATCAATCCTAAATTTGCATCTTTGCAACCTGATGACGTAGACATGATTCTCAACCTCTAATGAAAATGTTTGTTCCAAAAATTTCTAATTTCTATAATTATGGTTTCTCATATATAAAAGTGACGTGCGGAATTTATGCAGCAGAAACACAGAACATAAATAGCAGAATTCAAGGTGTTTTAATCCAGAATCAGATTTATCCACTCTATAAACAAAGGATGACTCGAAATTACGTATATAGTCCCTTTATGAACGTTGGTTTAGAAATCCGCGAACACTTTGATAGAAAACCAATAACAGAGCTGAAAACTTTAGAATGGATAAACTTTAATCCTGACCTCTTAATCCGAATATCCACTGTGGAAACTTTTCATTTTAGTCCTTAATCCACTCGTTTTCTCTCTCCTTGGATATCCGTTAAGTGTTTTCTCCAATGAGAATATTTCTGTTCTCTCATTGGTTGCCCGCTTTTCTCTGATTAGCTGCTACAGTTTCTCAGATGATTAAATATTAATTTGAATTTTATCGTTTTTCATACACATTTAAGATAATCTTGCCAGATTATGTTAATCTGGAGATTAAGAAAAAGAGTGAATCAAGCATTAATCCCGATATCCACCGTTCTAAAGTTCCCAGCTCAGACTGAGTTTAAATCCTGCAATTGAAGATTTAAGATTTTTTCGAGTTTAATCAAATTAATTGAATGTCATGGATTTCTATGAATTAATAACTGCTTACACATAGATTTCCAAAATAAACCCGGCCAACATAGCTCAGATCTGAATTTTCCTTCATGCATGATGCATTAGTGAAAAGTAATGTTCACCTTTAAATGTTGAATTCATATAAAACATTCATCAGTCTCTCTGCTCCATTTCAAAGTAAATTTCTTTCTTTTAACTGTAACTTTTTATAATTTTCGTTTATTAAAAAAATTATTATTATGTTTTCGAATTTTTGATATTGTAAAAAAATCAATTGAAATTCGGTTCTTCCATACTATGACTAACAAGGATGATTCACAAATAAACCTGTTAAACTGAGTTGAATAACTGAATGAAATTAAACTAGATGTATTTCAGGTTTAAACTGGATTTGAGTGACAATTTCAGCTCTTTATGTTATGTCATCTTTCAATGTAATATAATGTAAACAAAATAAGCTCTAAAGTATAAAAAAGGGAATGAATAAAATAAGAAAATGGAAGAAATGTAAATCACTTATAAAGATATCTAAATACGTAAAAACATATGTGGGTTCACACCTGCCAATTCATAGAAACAAGTGAATCAACAAATATCAATAATTATCCTAAATTCAATTTTTTGTATTGACAATTCTCGAATTAGAATTCAGCTTGATTTAATGAAACAAATGTACAATATGCATAGTGTAAAGCAAGAGTACATACATCAATTATATAGGCCTAAACTTGAATTTCGTAGATACTGTATATATAAATATATTTTGTATTATATATTTATCTATATTGTATAAACTAAAAGACCTCACTAGCATAAAGATCACTGTCAAACTAACCTATAAATATACAGAATTCAGTTTTAGAGTATGGAACTTTAAACATTTAAATTCAGCAAAACCCGAAATTACACTACTTATTGTAGTTATAAGAATGACACTAAAACACACAAATCTCTTTAAAAAAAAAAATTTTTTTATTGTTTTTATTTTTAAATCTGTTAGTCTTGAATAGAATGAAATTAAGAAATTTAGCTTTAATTCGGTTTCGTAAACTTGAACTCTCACAAGTTTCCTTCTCAGGATTGTCACGCTTTGTCGGGTGTGCCGAACCCCTTGATTTCGATAAACAACACAGGTAGGTGGATGAGAAATTGTACTGCATCATTCTTATTAATCATGCAGAGATGGAATTTAAAGAATTTGAGCCGCGGTTTAAATCCGCCAAAACCCGGTTTAAATTTAGCGCCGGCTTAAATCTTGAAACATTTGATACAATTTTAAGTGGAACCAACCATACTTAAGCCGCGGTTTAAATTTAAACCGCCGCTCAAATTCTTTAAATTCGGCCACAGGATACTTTGATCATAAAATCATCACTGTTTAAAGGATTGTTTAAAGGGTGTTAAGACTTTAGTGAAATAACACAATTTATATTTTTGAGTATTCTCTTCATACTGGCTTTGAATAATAATCAAACATGTCTCTAGATTTTGATCACAATGAAACTACAAAATGTAGCGGCAACTAATCAATATATGTGAACCAATTGATTCCAAAGTTGGTGTAACTTTCTAACAATTCTCAAAGCAATAAATAGAAAAAGAAAATTAAGATAATTTAAGTAAGATAAAATTTCAAATTCTAACAAACTTCTTAATTTATGACAGAAGAGTTAGCGCTAGGTTTATTCATGCAATTTTAGCCTTCCAAGATTAAATAAATGTTTTGGATTTCAAGCTTATATACTTACATTATATATATTCTTAGATAAACAATGAGCTGGTTTAAACAGTATTAGAAGCTTAAAGAGGGGAAAATTTAGTAAATTGGCCTTTAGAGAAGACCGGAGGGGAGAACTATTGAACTTAAGAGAGCATTATTGAACAGATTTAGTCAATCCATTAAAAAAACTTGAAAGGACTATGCATTTTACCAATAAAAAGTTCCTGTCGGATAAAAAACCCAGAAAACCAACAAAAAATATATTCCATTCAAGATTTCACAATAATGATTGAAGTCCCTTGCACACTGAACTAATCAAGTCAATAAAGCGGGGTGGGTAAAATAGGCCTATGATAGGCCTGGCACTGTAAAAAGTCTGGACGCGCCATCAAAGTTGAAACTGGACTGACATTGAATAGGGGCGGGGCGATACTTGCTGTGCGTCACTACACAGTAAGGCCGGTACAAGGGGTGGTCGGTTCAGTTCGAATTCAAATTGACCTTAGTCCACTGTGCTTGAATTCAAAAGTTTTAATCGTGGATATTGAAGTTTTGATATTATCTGCACTACTAGTTGCGACCTCAGGTCTCTGTGTAAATAATTAGATTTTTAAACCGTTTTACAAAAATTTATTGCTAAATGCTGTGATAAACTAGGTGTATGCGAACTCCTTGCACTTTTTTCTTCAAAAACGAATTTGATTAAAAAAAGTCGTCTCCTACGCAATATTTAAGAGACTATACTGCAACTAAGTTCCAGAAGTTCCAGAAACATGCAAAGTGTAAATAACTTTATACATATCAAAATCATGGAAAGCGGTTTTTTGGAAAAGAAAATTTACAAACGAAAAAAAGGATTTTATCGTTCAAAATAAGTTACGTATATTTAAAAAAGTGGAGAGTGTGTAATCCACGAAAATATTTTTCAAAATCCGCAAATTATGATTTTGACTGGCAATGGAGAAAAAGGTAAGAAAAAGAAAATGAATTCGTTTTGCTCTTACCATCATAATAAAATAAGTTTTTCAAACTTCAAAGTTTAGGATGCAAGCATTCAGACAACATCTGAGAATTTAAATGAGAATTCTACTCAGACAGGGAATTTGAAAGAATCTATCTCAGAAACCACAGCTTTACCTAAACATATTCAAAAATCTTTTTGTGTTAGGTAATTCAAATGAAAAAAGTTTTATTTGATTTATGTGAAAAGTTTAATGAGATTAATTTCTTGAATATTCTTTTTGTTCATTGAAAACAAATATTATAATTTATTTAGTTGTACAATTCGAATTGTTAGATAGCATATATTTTATTTATTANCACTACATCTCAGGTACTGGTTTCTGGCACTACATCTCAGGTACTGGTTTCTGGCACTACATCTCAGGTACTGGTTTCTGGCACTACATCTCAGGTACTGGTTTCTGGCACTACATCTCAGGTACTGGTTTCTGGCACTACATCTCAGGTACTGGTTTCTGGCACTACATCTCAGGTACTGGTTTCTGGCACTACATCTCAGGTACTGGTTTCTGGCACTACATCTCAGGTACTGGTTTCTGGCACTACATCTCAGGTACTGGTTTCTGGCACTACATCTCAGGTACTGGTTTAACCCAGAGCTTCGGAAACATCTAAAGAATTTATAAATTGTCGGCCTGACAATTTTCCATTGGGTTTTATACTTTTTACCGAAATCTCGCCACTTGTAGAAATATAAAAACAGCCATGAAATATGGGGGAACAGTTCTAAAGAGCTCCATATAATTATTTAACTAAAAAACTAAATATCTGCAGCATTCCATTATCAATAGGTTTAGAAAACGACATTTTATAAATTCTTCCGATGTGACTAAAGTTCTGAATGAAACTGTAGATTATAGCAAATATGGATTTAGATGTTTAAGTAGAGATGAGCAGACAACAATATGGTATTAAATCACAGTATATATGAAGGCTTATATCGCATTTATGGTAATACTAATTAGAATCATGCTTCAAGTAATCTTGGTCACGTTCCGTTATCAAACAGTAGTTTTTGAAAAATTCCATCAATTGATATTTCAGAACTAAATAAATAATATTTCAGAATTAAGTAAAATCTTATTGCAGACACAGTAAATAATGTTTCAGAACTAAGTAAATAATATTTCAGAGATAAAAAAATAATATTGCAGAACTACGTAAATAATATTGCAGAACTCAGTAAATAATATTTTAGAAATAAGTTAATAATATTACAGAACTAGTAAATAATATTGAAAAACTCAGTAAATAATATTTTAGAACAAAGTAAATGATATTGCAGAACTCGGTAAATAATATTTCAGAACTAAGTAAATAATATTTCAGAACTAGTAAATAATATTTCACAGGTCAGTAAATAATATTGCAGAACTCAGTAAATAATATTTCAGAACTAAGTTCCATTCGGATTCTGGAAATGGATTAAAAAAGACTCGACATTAAGTTTAATTCTCAACTAAGACCAACCAAGGTCTGTTTTATTTTCACTGGTCCTAACTAGGTACACAAGCTGTCATCAGAGCTAGTTGGGTCTAAGATTAACCCTTAAACCTGTTTAAGGAATTACGATTTCAGCCACAGCCGTTTAACCACGAGCTCTGAAGAAGTAAGCACATAATATTTTACTGTGATAATATTTCAAGGTTTAGTGAACTCCGTCTGCACAACCTGGCCAACTATGCAGGCCAGAGAGAGGATGAGACGAGGAGGGTAAGTAGGAAACTACTAGCTGAGCTGGTCAGATGGAACGGAGTTATTACTCTAGTTGAAATCTCCAGACCTGATGATGTTAATAAATATTCGGCTCAGCACTGTGTCGATATGCTTAGAGAGGTTGAGGTGAGATTATCATGGTCGGGGGGGGGGGGGGAAGTTAATAATATTTCAGAACTAAATGAATAATATTGCAGAACTAAGTAAATAATATTTCAGAACTAAGTAAATAATATTTCAGAACTAAGTAAATAATATTTCAGAACTAAGTAAATGATATTGCAGAACTAAGTAAATAATATTTCAGAACTAAGTAAATGATATTGCAGAACTAAGTAAATAATATTTCAGAAAAAAGTAAATGATATTTAAGTATAATAAATCCTCGAAACAGGAATAAATGTTTTCAAAAGTACCTCTGAGATCATGAAAAATAAAAAATATTACGAAATTTCAAGTATATATGAAGGCGTCCAAAAATAGTCGCTGACTATTGTTTGTAATATCTGAATGATTTGTTTGGAATTTAATTGATTTGTTTACGATCCGAGTTGCCGGTTGCAACTTTCTGAATTTGTATGGACGCTACGTTCTTCGGTAAAAGTCGTTTTTTTTACAATTTTCTCCTTATAGACGCAACAGATAGAAGTAAGATTAGTAGCAATCAAAAGCGCTTATTTTTCGCCGTAAGTGTATAATACCCCCTTTCTTTCTTTTTTCGCGAACACTCACTTTAAATATCTACAGTATAAGAGCAAAGTAAGTCATATATCTAAGTTTGAATTATCTAATTAGTAAAAATAATTCCTTCTGTAGTAGAATAGACAACATTTATGGTTAAATGAAAGGTCAATAGTAGTTCTAGGCGTGGTATTTGTTCTCAACCCAATTGATTGAAATATCCATTATTAGCACTTAAGTTGCTGGTAGCTGTGTTTCCGTTATTACCATTTAATTTGATGTGTCTCCATTATAATCATTAATTTGTTGTGTCTCCAGGACTGGTTGGAGGAGGATTTAACAAACCTGGAGGCAATACTACTAGAACCAGGAGCTAGGGTTGGGTTCAACCTCAGAGAGGTTGTAACATCTCTACTCCAGGAGCAGAATATAGCTAGGGGAGCAACACAGGCGCCTCAGCTATTTATTAGTTCTCACTATAGTAAACATTCATCAGATATTTAGAGAAGATTTAATGCTAAAATCTTATGTGTTTTAAAATCATTTGATATGATTTATCTATAAGCTTGAAAACTAATTAGAAATAAAACTTTTCAGTGAAATCTTGATTAATTGAATACTTGTATTATAGAGGACGTGAGTCAGACTCTAAATAACAACGCATAAATAACTTCCAGTATATATATTTCATATAACTTATTATTAGAGGGTTCATTTGATACAATTTTAAGTGGAACCAACCATACTTTAGCTGCGTCTCAAATTAAAGCCGCGGCTCAAATTCGGCCTCTGATGTATTCTCAGTCTATGTTTCTAGGTGAATTATCAGGCTACGTAAATAGAAATACTTAAAAGATCAAATTTAAATGTATATACCCCTCGGATCAGGTAGATGCAGGGTTATCGTGTCCGGGCGTCTGACAAGTTAATCGCAAC
>NW_019397215.1:22120-94386 GCF_000591075.1 Eurytemora carolleeae
CTCAGACACCTCAGACACCTTAACTTCAGGGGAAGGAGGCAGCTGTGGATCAGGGGGGGATTGTGGAGGAGGACGGGAGAGATTGTCAGCCACTACATTTGCAGCTCCAGGCGTATGGCGGAGATCACTGGTGAATTCTGAGATATAGGATAATTGGCGTTGCTGGCGGGCGGACCATGGCGGAGAAACACGTGAGAGAGCTGATACCAGGGGAAGATGATCAGTCAGTATATAAAATTTTCTTCCTTAAAACAAAGAATTCAGGGGCAACGCATCATTTTTGAGGGAAAAGGACCCAAGGGCAAGGGGTGCACACCGGACTAACCAGAGTGAGAACCATTCGGTTTCTTCTATTTGAAAACAAACGCGTTTTGGCCGATAATTCAACAACCTTTAAACTTAAGGATTTGTTTGTTTTTTCTTTTTCATTAACAAATGTTGTGCCGACAAAAAAGTACTAAAAAATGGGCCAGCAAATTATGTTTAAGGGGTCAAATTTAGATCGAATCTCAGACCTTTTTGGAATATTGACAGAACCGTTAAATCCACGTGGGTGGAATAAGAATATATTGCTGTTGTATTTTCCATATTGACCAGAAAGCCAAAAATCCTAAGTATTCGCTCTAACTTGTTATATTAACTTGTTATTGTTAGACTGTAATATGACATCCTCCCACAGAGTAGAGTACATAATTTGCGTATATCTGAGTTTGGCGTTCCTGTATATAGTTCCTTGCCTCGAGCCATATTCAGGTCTCATTAGCAGATTGGTCTTGAGATTAATTTTACTGCAAGTATTTAAATTGCGGCCTGAGAGTAAAAAAAAGGTCTGAAGAAAAAAACATAATTGACATAAATGCTAGTCAATTAGTAAATTGGTAAAAAAATAAAAAACATAATTTTAAATTTTTTCGAATTCACAAAAATCATTTAGATTTTTTAAAACATAATATGTAAGTTCATGTTGCTCAGTATTAGACATATGAATATAAAAGGCAATGTAAGATAAAAGCGGTAAACTCCTGGTGTAAACTAGGTATGATGCTCCAGTAAACTCCTGGTGTAAACTAGGTATGATGCTCCAGTAAACTCCTGGTGTAAACTAGGTATGATGCTCCAGTAAACTCCTGGTGTAAACTAGGTATGATGCTCCAGTAAACTCCTGGTGTAAACTAGGTATTATGCTCCGATAAACTCCTGGTGTAAACTAGGCATATGCTCCAGTAAACTCCTGGTGTAAACTAAGTATGATGCTCCAGTAAACTCCTGGTGTAAACTAGGTATGATGCTACAGTAAACTCCTGGTGTAAACTAGGTATGATGCTCCAATCTGCAAGGGAAATACGGGTATACCCTAGTAAATATGATCCAGGGATACTTGAGATATAAGATGTTCCCTACCATCATCCTCAGGATCAACATACCTTTGCTTTTATGTAATCATGATCAATCTCCTAATTATTTTTATCAACTTAGTTTTTCAGAAAAAAGAATGTATAAGTGAGAACTTGATTTGAAAATTAACCATAAACTTCATATTTATGTCAAATATGCCTTTCACATTCTAGAATTTTTAAAATGATTTGAAAGACTCCCTCGGGGTGTATTCTTCAGAACGTAGTTATAGGAATCTATGTAAGCAGTAAATTCTGATATTTGTCTGAATCAGTTGCGTTTACATGCATAAATGTACTTTATTTTGTCAATTTTTACTTTCTGTACGAGGGGGGGGGGGAGGAGAGAAAAAGTAAACAAACGCCACCCAAACGTGTTTTGCGGCATGCGCGCTCCTAAAGAAATGGTAACATACAAAAGGATAGAATATCAAAAGAAAATTTTAATTTGGATTCAGTTAAAAATACCTAAACCTTAATAGTAAGTATATTCAATAATATGAAATGTTTTAAACCTATAATTATGGAAGTCAATGTAGTTTTGAGTGAAGGCAATGCTACATGAGCAAATTGTCATTATTGTTTTCATGCCTATTCAGTATTAAAAACTTCATTATGCATTCTGACATTATTTTCTCCATTATTTTTTGGAACAAACTAATATTGGTTTTCTGCTAACTGAACTTTATAGAAGATCTATTCACTATTAACAAAAAGTTTGTTGCAGTGCATTAACAAACTCAGTATTTAAATCAATGAAGAATAATAATGAATCAAGTAAAACTAGAAATATTTTTTGTTTTAAAACTAGATTTGGGTGACAATCTCAGCTTTTCTATGTGATGTCATCCTTTCTAAGAACCAACTGATTTATGATACTAGGCTTTCAGGTCGCTTTGCCTTTTCCTGTAAATAATTTCAGCTTTTAACTGTTGCTCTATAAGACGGTCATTTAAAATAATTTTCAAATTTTTGCGGATTTTTTTTCAAATCGGCGCATTTTCAAGGAAAAGATACCAACTATTTTCCAGAATTTTTTTTCTCAGATTTAGATGTTCCAAGTAAACCTTTCCTTGAGCCATTGAGGTCCTATCCAAAATTTGGTCCTGAGGTTTCAGAAGTTCATTCAAATAATAAGAAATTAACCAAACATGTGTGAAACGGATAAAAATCAGCAAACTTAAATTAAAAAAAACATTAAATAAGGAACAAGTCATAAAATTTGCAGAAACTGATGAAAATATTAAAATCATTGATAAATTCTTAAAAGGGTCAGTTCATGTGAAATCATGCCTTGATTTTTATGCCAATTTAAAGAAAATAAATAGGTTTTTATTTGTAATACAGAAAAGTCTGTAGGGTGTTAACCAAGAAAACTATCAAAAAAATAAAAGATATGAAAGACTTTGGTTTTTAAATTCTATATTAATTTCTTCTTTATGTATAAGTAAAATTTGTGATCATAATTTGCCAATATTGAAGTGATTTCTGTAATTACCGCACACAGACTTCCATTAAAGGCTAATGTCCTTTAAGGCCTTCCATATACTCTTATAATTTTTTTTTTATCAAATCACAGTTTTGTACGACAAAATCTTTTTTTTTAATATTCATATTTTTCCCAAGTTTATGATATTTTAAAACTAAATAAATAATATTGCAGAACTAAGTTAATAATATTTCAGAACTAAATGAATAATATTGCAGAACTAAGTAAATAATATTTCAGAACTAAGTAAATAATATTTCAGAACTAAGTAAATGATATTTCAGAACTAAGTAAATAATATTTAAGAACTATGTAAATAATATTTAAGAACTAAGTAAATAATATTTCAGAACTAAGTAAATAATATTTAAGAACTAAGTAAATAATATTTCAGAACTAAGTAAATAATATTTCAGAACTATGTAAATAATATTTCAGAACAATGTAAATAATATTTTAGAACAATGTAAATAATATTTTAGAACTAAGTAAAAAATATTTCAGAACTAAGTAAATAATATTTCAGAACTAAGTAAATAATATTTCAGAACTAAGTAAATAATATTTCAGAACTAAGTAAATAATACTTCAGAACTAAGTAAAAAATATTTCAGAACTAAGTAAAAAATATTTCAGAACTAAGTAAATAATATTTCAGAACTAAGTAAATAATAAATATTGCAGAACTAAGCAAATAATATTTCAGAAAAAAGTAAATAATATTTCAGAACTAAGTAAATAATATTTTAGTTCTAAGTAAATAATATTTCAGAACTATGTAAATAATATTTCAGACCTAAATAAATAATATTTCGGAACTAAGTTAATATAGTTGATATAGCAGAGTTCGTGTTATGAAATGTCTACAAAATGGAAAATTTGAGTTTGTGACAAAGACTTAATGTTTATTAAGATGTTTATTTTCACTAGGTGGTATCCCCATTATATACGATGAAAGTACTACTAGATTAAGAAGAGAGTTTTTCATCACATTTACTGGGATTTTCTGTGTCGCTGAGAAGATAAAAAAATCACAGATTCATTTCCAGATAAATTGGTCTCTAGAAATATCAAACAAACCAGAGGGGAAGTGAGGGCAGGGGAAGGGGGGGGGAGATACCTGATCCCCGGCTTCATTAGTAAACAAACCCTCCTTCTCTCCTTGCCTGCATGCCGCTGTACAGCTGAATACAATCAAACTAGGGTTTCCAGCGAAAAGGAAAAATCATTTTGTGAAAATTTCAAATTTTTCGCAAAATTTTTTCTGCGCCTATCTGGCTTCATTTTCGCATTTCGTTCGCTCGCGAAAACTGCAACGTTTTTTCGCTTTTTTCACAAAATTTTGCTAAAAAGAATATGCGGAAATTTTGCAAAAAAATAATGAAAACATTTTGCGAAAATTTTTTTCTGCGACTATTTGGCTCGCGAAAACTGCAAAAAAATTTTGCTTTTTTCAAAAAATTTTGCCAAATAGAAATGCTAAAATTTTGCAAAAAAAGGCAAAACAATGATGCAAAAAAATATTGAAAACATTTTGCGAAAAAAAAATAATGCGGAAATGCGAAGTCAGAAACTTAAAAGATACAGATAAAACTTCTAATATTGAGCTATGAGAGCAGAGAATAGCACAAGTTCTTTTGAGCAATTAATTGTTGCAGCAATAAAACTTATGGTTTTCAAAAAATTTTCGCATTTCGCAAAATTTTTGCTTGATTTTTTTCACGGTAAAATGCGAAATTTTCGCATTTTCGCAAAATTTTGCTTCATTTATTTTCGAGAAAAAATGCGAAATTTTGTGAAAAAATTTGCATTTTTTCGCGAAACGTTTCGTTCGGTGGAAACCCTAAATCAAACCAGTCCATAAAATACAAAGAAATTTTTCCTCTTAAAATCATTTATATCTACATTATAAGAGTAATGGAAGTTATTCCAAAATAATTTCTTCTGTACTAGATTTTACAATATTTTTATTTTATTTATAGGTCAATAACTAAAGGGGTGGTACACTGATTAAGGTTTTTTTTGTTGTTTTCAACCCAATGCAATTAATCGAAATATCAATTCTTACCATTTAATTTGTTGTTTCTCCATTAATATCATTTAATTTGTTGTGTCTTTATTATTATCATTAATTTGTTGTGTCTCCATTATTATCATTTAATTTGTTGTGTCTCCATTATTATCATTTAATTTGTTGTGTCTCCATTATTATCATTTAGTTTGTTGTGTCTCCATTATTATCATTCAATTTGTTGTGTCTCCATTATTATCATTTAATTTGTTGTGTCTCCATTATTATTATTTAATTTGTTGTGTCACCATTATCATCATTAATTTGCTGTGTCTCCATTATTATCATTTATTTGTTGTGGTCTCCATTATTATCATTTAATTTGTTGTTTCTCCATTATTATCATTTAATTTGTTGTGTCTCCATTATTATCATTTAATTTGTTGTGTCTTTATTATTATCATTAATTTGTTGTGTCTCCATTTTTATCATTAAAGGGACAGTAAAAGAAAAATGAAAGGGGGTATAGGCTGAAAGCTAATCACTTTAGCTCTTGATCGCGACCCATGAAAGTTTTATCTGATGTTCCTGTCTCGAGAAACTGATGTAAAACTGTGTTAAAATTATACGAAATTCATATATGTAAAATTTTGAAAATCTGAAACTTAAATCACGTGACCAGAACTATCACCAATGGCAGAGCAGTATACTGGTCATGTGTGTCCGCCTGTATCACGTGACCTCTTTACTGCACTGCCATTGGTGGAATTTCTGGTCAAGCAATACGGACGTAAAAATAATATTATGAATGAAATCTATTGAAAATAGAAATAACGAATATAAAAGTAAACCTAATTTACAATTAGCTTTCTCTGGGATATCATCGTTTTCAGATTGGTTGTTTATTTGCTGAATATGATCTGTTTAAACCTACTACTTTTATACAAAATTGTATATATATTAATTTTCGTATATATTTGACACAGTTTTATATCAATTTCTCGAGACAGGAACATCAGATATAACTTTCATGGGTTGCGATCAAGGGCTAAAGTGATTAGCTTTCAGCCTATACCCCCTTTCATTTTTCCTTTACTGTCCCTTTAACTTGTTCTGTCTCCATTATTATTATTTAATTTGTTGTGTCTCCATTATTATCATTTAATTTGTTGTGTCTCCATTATTATCATTTAATTTGTTGTGTCTTTATTATTATCATTAATTTGTTCTGTCTCCATTTTTATCAATAATTTGTTGTGTCTCCATTATTATCATTTAATTTGTTGTGTCTCCATTATTATCATTTAATTTGTTGTGTCTTTATTATTATCATTAATTTGTTCTGTCTCCATTTTTATCAATAATTTGTTCTGTCTCCATTATTATCATTTAATTTGTTGTGTCTCCATTATTATCATTTAATTTGTTGTGTCTCCAGGACTGGTTGGAAGAGGACCAGAAGCTAGGGTTGGGTTAACCCTAAGAGATGATTTTGATATTTTTTATATCTTAGCTAGAAATAATACTTAGAAATAAATCTTTACAGTGAAATATTTAATAATTAAATACCTAAATGGAACACTTAATATTATTTCAAGAGAGTAATTCTAAATATCAATTCTTCAGAAGAAAAAAAGAAGAAAAAAAACGAGTAAAATATGTTAAAATCCAAATCATGTTTTGAATTCAAACTATGATATTAGTTTTTGGTTTTAAGTCCGTTGAAAACTTTTCTTCTTGTCAAAAAAATTCATATTTATATTATCAATTTACTCAATATTAAATACAAACAGAATTTTATCTGTCACATGTGGATACTTGAATGTTTGCTGGTAGAAAGTTCTTCAAATTGTGTTTCATTAACTCTAAAATTTCCTCCATACTTTAATTGTTTATTCATCTAATCAGAGTGCAGATTCATGTTTTTTTTAACAATATCATGACAAATGTCCAAGAGCAACATACCACTAAAAACTGACCTATAATGGGCTGTGGAAGGAATAAAGACTAGGTTTATGAACATTTATTTCAAAATTGTTAAAAAGAAAACACTGGATATGTATTATGTATGTACAATATATAGTTCAAGGGCGGAGAAACAGGATAATAATGGTCAGAATTTATCACATTGAAAATAACATTGTATACACACATTTAAAATAAGAAATATGTGATGTAGGTTAAACCTTATACACTGCTCGAGTCTTAAAATTTGTTATTAGGCGCATTATCAAAATAAGATAACTATAAACCAAAGGTATAGATGTCAATGGGGCATATGCCCAAAGCACAGATGAGGGAATGAAACTTCTTTTCAGTTTATAAATCCCTACTTGATATAGAATACAGAAGCATTTAGAGATTTAAATTATACAAATTAAAACTGTTGATAAGAGTAAGATTAAAAGTTGAATTCAATTCTACATTGGTTTAAGAAAACTGCAAAATTCACTTTTTAGTGAAGTCTAAACAATAACCAGCAGTCTTCTGCAAGCAAGAACATTTAATTAATTTTGCAAAAGTTTTTTTTTTTTAAATATTGACAGGTTAAAAACAGCATTGACGGGATGTTTTCTAAAGAATTTAAATATAGATTCTATTGATTAAACTGTTCTCTTTCTGAATATAGAAGAAAGTATTCATGACGTTGCTCATTTGCAATCTTTGCGTCAGAAAAAAAAATTTATATTTTTCATTCGTTATTAAAGATACAATATTTTAAAGTTATAAATCTGAATTCAAAATAACACTATAATTGTGAGGTATGTACAAGTGAATCCATTTCATTATTTTGGTTTTAAACCATGGAAAACCTTTCCTTACACCAGGAAACCCCAAAATCTAATGTATTCAAATTATGTACTCTCTGGGACCAATAATGTCTAAAAAAATAAAATAAATATGCTTTTTTTAAATTAAACCCCATTTAATATATACAAATTTGTGATAAGTTTTACTCAAAATAGCATATTCCCCATCCCTTAAAAAAACCATTTTGATTCATTGTTTTGATCTCCTTCCACTGCAGTACTTAGATTTAACGGAACAGGGAGATTCCTGGCATATTTTCCTTGCCCAATATATGTACGCAGTACAGTGTACAGCAGGACAGCTTAGATTGTATCCTAATTAATTCTAGACCATCATAGAGAAGAGAACAACAATAATAATAATACATATCTATAAATAAATAACATGTTAAAATAATTAGTGAGAAAAAAATTAGATTTGTTTCTGCTAATTTCTTGTTTTAAGAATTTCAGATTTGAGAAATGAAATTTCTCGACTTTTTCAGCATTATTAAAAATCCATAACATGGAGCTTATCCCTGGGACTTAGAGCTAAGCTGAGAGTAAAGAAGAAAGAGAAAGATTCGACATTAACATTTTATAGTGTAGCTATAGTTTTATAAAGTATATAATATACAAGATGAAATATACATACAAGTTTACATTGTATGGTTCTATAAAACATACAATATATTAGATTACAAAATATGTTGTATAGTTCTATTAAGTATACAATATACAATGTATTGTAAGATTGTATTTATTGTAAATAGTATGCAGTACACTCACAGATCAGGGTGTTCAATTTTTACTTCTACATTGTTTAAAATATTCCTATTTTCAATGTTTCCTAGGTTATATTTTAATCTTGTAACCAACCATTTATGTCTTTTATTCACTTTTTCTTGGCTCTGAGACCCGAAGTTCACTGGGTTAATATATTTATCTAGGTTTAGTTCATGTTGTTCAGTACTGGACATATACATATAAAAGGCAATGTAAGAGTAGAGCTGCAAGTTCCTGGTGTAAACTAGGCATAGTACTCAATCCTGCACCTGGAGAAGAGGATTCTTCTGGTGCTATACAGTACATATGATCCAGAGATACTTCAGATATAAGATGTTCCCTACCATCCTCAGGATCAACACAATGGGTTGCTTTTATGTAATCTTGATCAATCTCCTAAATATTTAAATGAAATTCAGAAAAAGATTGTATAAGTGAGATAAATTGGATTAATAATAGAATAGACCTAGAGAGAAGAAGGGGATACTTGGAGGTCAGAAAAAGTTTATAATTCTGTTAAGTAGAGATTATAAAGTTTAAGATGCAAACTGTAAGTAAACAACATCCTTAGATTTCATTCCAGCACACATTTTATGCAGTTTTTAAGTAAACTTGAAGAAAAACTGTATTACAGAGCAAGCTTGCTAATGCACTTTGTTTATCATGAATACATAATTTAAGGAATGTCTTCCAGCCTCCTGTCCTGAGTTTGAATTGTTAAAATTGTAATTTCTAAAATTGTTTTAAAAAGGTGTACAAAGTACAATATACATGCATGCTAAAAGTATATAAATACATGTAAGTTTAAAATGTTATAAGATTATTTTGAAGTAATATCAAAAATTTCAATTTAGATTAATTTTAAATTCTTCATGTTGCCATTCATTCTTAATTTCTGTGCCTAAAATTACTTAATGATATGAACCTATATCTCCTCTTGGAGTTTTATTAATTAACTTTGTTATACTTTTTACTGAAAAAACAACACTCAGTTCATGCATAACAAGTTCGTCATCTTCTTATCCTGAAACTGCAAGGAAGTCTAATGAATGGGTGTTACTAAAGGAAGAATAAGTTGGTGCTAAATCAGTGAAAAATAATTAATCATAAAGTGCATTGAATAAAGATTAAAGAATTCATGTTCTAATTTAACAGCTTGTAGGATAGCAGAATCTAGATGTTAAAGTGTTCTATGCAATGCTGATTTAGACCTTCTTGAATATCTTTATCATTAAAGATTGTGCCTTAATAGTTAACTATTTTGATAAACAATTTTGACTCTGTTTAATATGTTTATTGTTAAATTGTGCATGTGACATGAGAAAACAACTTGTATTCTTTATAAAACATTTTTAAACTTTCTTGAAATCTTTTTTAAAATATTCTAATTGTTTTATTCTTAAAAATTGATAGATTTAAAGAAAATTTGAAAAAGGTGGTTCAATTTGGATCCAATATAATTAAGCATTGTGCAAAGAAAATTAAAAAGCCTGAAAGAACTTTTGAGTGATCATTAAAAGATGTGTTTAACCTAAACAAAGACATAGTTTTGGTTCGTTCTCAAAATTTCAAGATTTTTGCATGTTAAAGAGGATCCTCGAAAATCTGAGATTTTCAAATTATTTTAAGATTGTTTGCATTGCATAAAGTTTACTTATTGTTAAATTTTTACTCCAAAGCCAATAAAAATAATTGGTTGGTTTAATCTTTTGTCAAAGTCATTTTCAATGTGTTTTAAATTCTCATTTTAAAAAAATTCTAAAATTCAACAAAATATGTGTTATGCATTTTTTGAGCTAAGTGATTGACACGTTCAAGAGAATACAATTTTGACATCTTTAAAGATTTCAGATTCTTGCTAAATAAGCCTCTTAACGATTTAAACCTAAAATCTTGACTATTCAAAAATGAACCAGGCAACAATGTCCATCTCTAGTTTAACCTTATCTACCTTATATGAATTAAATATAAAGCAGTGTAACCAGAAGCTGGGTGAGCATGTACCATGTACAGTACACACCAGCACTAGAGGATAGGGCTGCAGCAGGTATACAGTACATGTGATTCAGGGATACTTGAGATATAAGATGTTCCCTACCATCCTCAGGATCAACACAATGAGTTGCTTTTATATAATCTTGATCAATCTCCTAAATATCATCTCGTTGAGTGTTTAACCTTCCAGTTTAGAGCTGAACACATTAGTTGCTTTTCAACCTCTTTGTAAAAGGTTAGAAAAAACAATGTAATGAATCTGCTCATGAAGTGTTTGTGAAAAATAAAGGGGGGTTTAGGCTGATGTTTGAGAAATTATAAAACTTTGAAAATCATTCAGAACAGAAAATCCAATGAGATCCCTGATTTGGTACAGATCTTAGAAACATTAATTAATTTCCTATACTATTAAAGAACAAATTGAATTTGGGTCACTCTTATGTAGTTTTGTGCTTACCTTAAAGGACAATAATAATACAATACTTTAATGTCTCAAATTTTTAACAATTGTAGGACTTCACTGGATTTTGGATGGAGTTTTTACAATTTTACAAATTATGTATCATGACAGTGTCATTCTCAACAGTTAACATGCAAACAGGAATTATAAGGCAGGGAATAAAAATATTTTTATGCATTTTACTGTCACCAATTCTGTATACTCATGACCTAAGCTTAAAAAAAATATCAAAGTTTTAGTGTTGTAACAATCCTGTTTTCACAGCTTTATATTTTTATGTAAATAATTTCTATACATATATAATAACAACACAAGACAGATTTATCCATGCAACAAATACAATTTGCTTTGTTTTTAAAATATAGGAAATCAGCTACCATTTTCCAGGCATGCGTTAAATAAGCATCTTTTAATTAAGAAATACATGTCTAATACTGAACACTATTTTAGTGACAGAGCTTGACTAGATAGACTCTGATATGCAAAATGCATTTTCACCTTCTAAGTTTCATAATATAATACAAACAAATTATTTAATTAGGACTTACTAACTTTCAATTGTAAAATATAATTGTTCTAACCTGCCATTCAGCATTAAACCATTTCTTATACCACCTCATCTCACAATCACAGATAAGCGGGTTACCTATGGTTCAGGGTATTAGGAAAAATTAAGCTTGCTTCATTTTTTAAATCAATAAAGGTGTAGTTTTTGTGTTTGAAAATTCATATTTATTAATATTTGTATTAAGAAAGGACTATCCATGGTATTATGAGTAGTTTCATTTATAACAGTGAAACTCACTGCTTACCCAAACAATTTTAATTAGTTTAAAAGTGAACTGAACTTTAAGATAAAATTTAAAAAATCTTGCTTACTATGAATATCTATATGCTTGAGTGTATCTAGAACAGGTTCCATGAGTTCGTAGTGGAGTGTGGTCAGCTCATTGTTGTATAGCTTCAACCACTCAATGGAGTGTAGGTCATCAAATGTGGTCAGTGGTATCAAGGAGATACTAAACACGATTTTGATTATCATGTAGATACTTGTATTTTTCATATCTATTAACAGTAACTGTAAACAATACAGGCTCAGATTTAAAATCAAAACTCCCCTATTTCATGTTAAATATGATAAATAAATTCAATATAATTATAACATTACTTTGTTTATTTGTTTGAAAATTACCAGATGATATAGGTAAATTCTTTTATTCTTATATTTTTATATTCTTATTTCAGAATTAATTTAAAATATTTGTTTAACAAATGAATAAAAGGGTTTAATACAAGCCAAGTTTAAAAAATGCAATGGTCCAATGCTAAACAAAACTATCCTGGGCAAACTGTAAGTTAACACGAAACAATTTCATCCATTTTATTGCTGACAGCAATTTAAGGCTTTAGGGGATATGACTGTATTAAAGAAATTAAAAACAAACACAAACTTTTCCCGTGAGAAAAATTAAACGTTAAACTCAATCATTTAAAATTGAGTTATAGGAAAGTACATTATGGAAAATTCAAGAAACTTACTGGTTATTCTGAAGCCACAAGTTCTTAATATGTTCCCCAAATCCCTGAAACGCTCCCTCTTCCAACCTAAAACAAAATATTTTTTGAAATCTAAATATTTATTGTCTTCTTATTTAAATTGTACAAAATAGTTTGCTTGTGTTTAATAATAAAGCTTAACGACAAATTCGTTTACATTTTTCTAGATTTGTGAAATAAATACAAAATAGTTTACATGTGTTCAATGAAGCTTAATGACAAATTCGTTTACATTTTTTTTGAGAGATTTGTATGAGGGTTAAATACATACATTTCTTAAATTAAAAATTTGGACTTAAGGATACTTGGATCCTGCAAGACATATAAATTGAAGAGTGCACCAGTGAAGTAGTAGAACATTAAATGCATATAATAAGTCATTGATGATAAGAGGGTGTGCGGATTGAATAGAAATTTTTAATATAAGAACCGTCTGCATATAATTTGGGCAATTTGTGTAGAAATCAGTTTGCGCAAGCGCTATACAACTTTCATGAAACATTGGTATAAAGTCAATGTACACTATATGGAAAATACAACGATTGTACTAACGAAGAACATTGAAGGTTCTACAAATATTATATTATTCATCTTTCCCTTACATCTAGATCAAGAATTTAAAATACATAAACATTTTATATCAAAGAATGAAGTTTTTGTAAAAAAAACCAAAATTGTAAATATTTTGTAAATTTAATTCAAATAATAAATTCTATCAAAACATGTGTTAAAACATCTTATATTTACTCTCACATTCACAACAAACATTTTTCTTTGAATTTTTTTTAACAACTAAAGTTCGAAAAATTTCATTTAAAATTATTTTTACTTAACTATGTAGTATCCATTTGTTAAATTGCATAAGCATGATCAAAATTCAACAGAGCAACCAGCTAATATTTAATGGGACTGTTGAGGCAATTGAACAACTTTTGAAAATTTGCATAAAGGTACTCATAAACCCGTTGTCTGAGAAGACTTGACAAAGATTTTCTTGTGTTTTTTCTGTTATCTGAAATTGGATAATTTTCAATCAGGATTGAATTTTATATTTCTGAAGCAGAGATATGGAGTAAAATATTGACAGAATTGATCTCTGTCCGAAATAAAAACAACTAAATTTTCCTCATTATTATTAAGATAATAGTGAATATACAATATACATACTGGTGCTCATAAAGGTACTCATAAACCTGTTATTATTAAGATAATAGTGACTATACAATATACATACTGGTGCTCATAAAGGTACTCATAAACCTGTTATTATGAAGATAATAGTGACTATGCAATATACATACTGGTGAAGGTTGTTATCATCAAGATGAAGTGTAGTCAGCTGGTGTAGGGGTCTCAGAGCCGAGGTGGGTAAGCTTGTCAGCTTGTTGTTTGTCATTGATAAAGACTGCATTTGTTCTAAATTAGATTTTCTTTAGGAATTTGGAATTCTTACTGAATATATCAAAGGTTTAAAATTTTCCATGAAAAAATGAAGAGTAGAATAAATTACCTTCTAATCCTTTAAATGCTTCAGGATCAATTGTATTTATCTTGTTGTAATCTAGGCTAAGAGAAGTTAGTTTGGATAATCCTTCAAACCCTCCTGGACCAAGCTCCTGCAGGTAGTTGTGGTTTAGGGTCAATGTATCTAATCTATCCATACCTAAATAATTGATTTTTTAACATGTAAACACATATTTCAAGATACATAAAATATGAGATAAACACGAATTTCAAAATAAATGCAATAATGCAATAAATTTGACATTTTTGGAGTTTAACCCATTGCCAGATCTGAGGAACTTTAAACAAAAATATGTGATCAAAGGCTGTTTACTTTGTATTTATAAAGTCCTACCTTATTAGTAGTAATAAAAAATTTAAATGTTATTTTTGTTGTAAACATATTTTTAAAAACATTTTCAGAAGTTTATTAATTTTGTTAATTCATTTTATGCAACCAAATCTATCTGTAATCTTTTTCTTTTGTAGATTTGAAATGATATTTGATATTTGACAAGAAATCCGGAGACTTATTGATTTGATACATCAGTCAATTTATAAACTTTTCTGAACAGGTATTTTCATTTGTAATAAAAGTTACATTTTATATTTTGGATACAAAATATAAATGATAAAATTTTTTTATAGGTTCTTTAATTTTTAAAACAATTTTTTCACTCAGATAAGAAAATAGCCTGGATACATTAAAACTATTTTAAAATTCATACGTCTGGTTTACCACATATTAAAGAAAACTAAAAAAATCAAAATGAGAAAACCTTAATTATCAACTTAGTTCCACCAAATTCTTTTATCCTATTTTTTTCCTACCTTGGAAGACCCCAGGCTTGATATGTTCGATCTTATTCTCAGATAAATCTAGTTGATTCAGGTTTTTCAGTGATACAATTGCATCCCGAGGGATCTCACTTAGATGATTCCTTCCCACATTGAGTCTCAGTAGATCCCTATATAATAAATACTCAGCACTAACTAGGGGATAAGGAAACCAGAGAAACAACAGAAATGGTTTAACATAAAACTAGATCACTATGTAAGAGACACCACACTATGCATAGGTTATGATTACTAAGTCTCATTCTGCCTTGTTAAGGTAAATTTAAGACTTAATTCAAATTACTGAAAACATAAAAGAATTCACCATTGACTTTTAAATAAAGAAATTTTATAGAATATCTGAAGTAAACTGCAGTTATTATGGAGACTTTTTAACAATAAAATATAATTATGAGCATATTTAGGTAAAGGGAAAAGCTGTTTTTAGAGAGAAATGTAAAAGAAATGCTAGAAAGCATATTATTAATGTGAGATGATTTGAAGTTGTCACACAACATTCATCCATAAAAGTAGTTTACTAACCACAATCAAAACCATACAAACTTATTAAGAAGTCTTCAACTTTAACCATGTTCATCAAAAATCAACATTGTTTCAACAGAGATGGGAACTTTTGAATGGGATATCCTTAATCCTGATCGGATAATTAATCTGGAGATTAAAAATGAGTGGAGAACAAGCAATATTTAATCTGCAGATTAAGAAAAAGAGTGGATTAAGCCTTAATCCTGATATCCACCATTCTAAAGTTTTCAGCTCAGATATCTTTTTATCAACCCTTAATGATAAACCAATTTGTCCCATAACACCCATATTTGTTTGTATGACCCCATGAGTGAAACATGTTTAATGTTCATTGTTTTGAGTTCTGTCAGTATTGATATTTTGTATATTTAATAGATTTACAACAACACAAACATGTAAACACTATCTAGGACAACTTATAATAATGCTAAACTAACAAGATACTCATCAATATAAAGTGAAATCTTTTCGGAGTATGTATAGAAAATGAAAAGGATGGGAATAAATTTTGTTAAATGATATTTACAAGTGTGGATTGGTGAATTGGGTAGGTTTTGAAGTAAGTTTGTTACATATTTACTTAAGATATGTTTAAAAATTAGCTAAGCATTTAAAAATAAAAGATATAAAGGCAAAGTCTGTGAAAGCTTTCTTAAAGATTATGAAACCTTGGGTTAAGCAAGATTCATTTAGATGTGTTTGGTAATCTATGTACAAAATTTGACATTAATTTTATGTAGCAAAAATAATGCTAAACAAAAATATTATCATGTTAACTACTAATACTTAGTTTGGTGAAATATAAACATAAATAGTGCAATATATTCAAAAACTATAAAATCGACCAATTTATTTTTAATTATCAAAAATATAGGTTTAGTTATTCATAAAAGATTTAATATCTGCAAAATTAAAAACTTCAGTTATGAATTCAATGCTATAATGTCATGCAACATTATGAAGAACAGACCTGTTCAAATTAAATAAAGTTTACCCTACTTCATGTATGTCCTCTTCACAATACTAATAAAACTGTAAAATTCCTTTAAATTTTCAAATTGTTATTTTTTCCAGTAAATAATTGAAAGTTTCAGAATTTGGGAAACTAATATTGAAGCAGTTTGAGTAATTCAAGGAATAAAACACACACACACACAGAAATGATAAAAAATAATTTATTGTAGTTATTTTAAGATATTATGCAATTTTAAACCTTCAAAGGAAATTTTAAAATATTACTTTTTGTTACATTATGGCTATGCGTTGCATTTTCATTTTAACAACCCATGAAAGAATGCATGCATACTTAAAAGCAGTTTAATTTGTACAATCTAACGCTATTTACTGCTTGTGCATTTTCATTCTAACAAATACAACAATGAACTAAGTTCAGTGTGTACAGTAATATTAACTGTGCAATGTAAACAAGAATCGGTTTTGATTTACATTTACTTAAAAAACCGTTTAATGTGCACAACATGTTACAGTAGAGAGTACAGTACACTGCAGGGTAGACCGACTAAACCAGTTTTTAAAATAAACAGATAGTTTTGTCAAGCACAGAGTATAAATTAGGCAATTTTTCAAACGACAGTGTTAATACAAATATTGCAATAACTAGTGAAAAAAGCCCTGTGCTGGTTTAAGAATAAAATGGATTGGCATAACAGTGAAGAATTGATTAGTTATGCATCCCCACATTATTCATGTGCATTTAGCTAGTTATTAATCTGGTTTAGTCAGTAGATGGACATACCCTTTAACTTGGCTGTGAGGACTGGATTGGAGTCTGAAATCCGGAGAAAAAGCTTTTTAGGGTGAAATTATAAAATTAGTTGAGAAACAAATGGGTGTGGTTAAAGGGGGTGGGATGCAGTCCTTTCTTTCTCCGGATTTGAAAAGAAGCGAGAATGAAACAAGAACAGCATAAAGGGATAAAGATAAAACATAAGGTTCAAGAGAGAAGGAACAAACAGTGAATCTGGACACACCCATTTATTTAGTGGAATACACTTCTGCTCTTTTCTCCGCCTTTTGTTTAATTTAAATGAATCCATGATTTTAAATGTTATCTCTTGTGTATAGAGTTAGAATTAGATTTATACAGAAATCAATAGATATTTAGGTAAATTATTAAATTCATTCAAATTTTAATCAGTGAGAGTTAGTCATGAATTTTTAATTGTTGTTCTTTTTTTTCAAATAGTTGAATAAATATATTGATGAAAATTGATTTTATAATATTAGAGTTTGTGTGAACAGGTTTAGTTTAATCGTATTGTTGGCAATGTCAGTATGTCTTAAAGTTTGTCACACTCACAGTGTCATGCCAAAGAACATTTTAGAGGGTATTATATAAAAAATCGAACAATAATTTTTTGAACCTTAAAAAAAGAGAAAGCATTTGAAAGAAAGGTATGAGATTATACAAATTTATTTAGATATTTCTCGAATTGAATCAGAAAGACAATGTCACAAGTTTTAAAATTATTGGATAAATTACAATGAAAATTATCTTTTCAATAAACTCAATTAATGTAAAATTAACTAAGTCAACCTAATTTCAATTGGGAAACCATTTTGTATTTGAATATTTATCTGCCTGATTCACAAATGTTACCCTTTAGTTCTTCGTCAGAGCATATGTGAGAGGAATTTCATTGTTTAAAAGATTTAAATGTGTATACAGAATGCAACTTTTAAAATGGAGAATTAATAGATATTACCAAGACAATCCCAAACAATTTTAGACTTCTCAAGAAGTTTAACCCTATTCCCGCTGGGGGGGGGGGGTCAATTTGACCCCCCCCTGTAGTTTTTTTACATAACTCAAAAAGTATTGGTCTGAGGCTGTTGAAATTTTCTGACTTTTCTTACATACCCAAAGCCCTCCCTTTAGGCCTAAAACCGGGCTTTAATACTAACTGCCTGAGTCCTCAGGCACACTGCCTGAATAACTGCTTTTGCCTGTAGCAAACTAAATCTTTGTTTTGACCCACTTTCACTTGTCAGATTTTGATAAAATTTAGCTTTTTGGAAAGCCTATGACATAAGGAAACGGATTGCACAAGTTTTCCGAATTAGAATTGCAGATTTTTTGCAAACAACCTGTCAAAGGAAATTTGCACATTTTTAGTTTTTCTTGATTAAAAATCAGGTTATTTAAAATTTTGCAAAATTTTTTGCATATTTGAAATGGCATGGTCAAGGGCTTTTCAAAAATGTATAATTTGTCATTTTTTGGACAAATTTTTTTTTTGCAAACATTTTTACTATAAAACTGGATTTTGCGATAAAAAATTCAATTTTCGCAAATTTGCAAATTTTTTTGCAGATTCTAAAAGTAGAGCACAAGAGCTTTCTAATGATGTATCATTTGTCATATTTGGACATAAAACATGGGATTTAGAGGGGGGGGGGGGCAAATTGACCCCCCCCCAGCGTATCCTGGTTTTCAAGTACCCCAGCGGGGATAGGGTTAAATATATCTTTCTTACACCGAATGAGTAAAGTTTTCAGTAGGAATTTTACAAACTTGATCAATGTTCTTAACTTAGTAATAGTGAAAGTTTGACAACAATTGAGTTAACTTATCTAAGACATAAGCATTATGTAAGGTTTGAATAAGTCCATGTACAGTCATGTACATAAATTATATCATAATAAGATTTTTATATAATTGGGTTAACATCTGTATGTTGCAAATATTATTGTTATCGCTAGAAAATTGGTTCAATGTGTTTTGAAGGTGTAAGCTCCCACTTTAAAAAGTGTTGCTAATCTTGCCTACTACTTCTTTCAGTTTTAAAGGTGCTGCATCTGTAAAGTCAACCCAGTCTTAAAAATTGATACAACTTTTAATATCAGCCTGGATCTATGTGGGTCATAAGAAACATTTTTTTCTGTTTTAACTTCAGGGTTGTATTTAGTACAACGCATATTTGTGTGCTGGAACAAAGAGTAAAGGGGTAAACAAAATGCTTAACTAATGTTTGAATGGATATTAACTGTTGTATTTATTTTCTGGTAACCAAGTTTCCAGTGACTAGAAAGATCTGCAGCATATATAATATATATGTTAACTTGAGCACAGATCTAAACATTCATGCCTTGTTCCAACAATCTCCTCCTTCCCAACTTATCTAGAACCTCATTCAGATTCATAAGTATTGTTTAAAAAGAACGACTTTTGAAAAATAAAATATTAGTCATTTATTTCTTATTTTAAAGGAAAGAGGAACATTTATTCATTTTAAAGAAAGTATTATTTTGAATATGTATCAACAATAAATATATATAACAAAAATTTTTAATGTCCTTTAAAATCTGAAAGAATTGTTCGAACAAAGCATGAATCGATCTTGACATTTTGAATAAAGGGCAAGCAAGGGAAATTTAATTGGAATGTCAAGCAATAGCTTTAAGTGGAAAAACCATTTTTCTCAAAGAAAAAAAGGTGAGAGATTACTGAATTTGGAACTCGGACAGGACCCTAGAACTAATTATTGATATTGCCTCTTCATTTGTGACTTGACATTGTGTTCACTGTTTATTTTCTCTTTGAGTAAAGTTGACATACAACATACAGTGTAGACTAAACTACACATGTACACTGTACAACATGTAGAACAGTGTACAATGTTAACTGTAACATAAACCTCATCTTTTAGGCAGAAATTAGTTTTGAGAATCAAATCCTTAGCAGCTAAAACTACTATGTGACTCAAATGTTTCCTAACAACTTATATAGTTTATGGCTGGGATGTCTAATTTAATCTCTCCCAAATTCAAATAATCTGTAGTTTAGAGTTGATTAAATGCCTTCTTGATATTTAAAACATAAAAATTAGCTAATAAAAGATATGCAAAAATGGTAAGTTTAAAAATTGCTGAAAATTAGCTAAAATATATACAATTAAAAAGTTAGCTGGAGCTTGCTGTTAAGGATAATTAGCTGATGCTGTCAGCTGAAGTTTAAGCTAATATAAGTCAGCTGATGTCATCAGCCAAAATGTAGGTTAACGATAGTTTGTTGATGTGTTTAGCTTAAATACAAGATCAGCACTGAAGTATCAAATAATATTGTCAGCTGAAGTGTAAGCTAAAGATTATCACCTAAAGCACAAGATCAGCCAAAAAATAAGCTAGTGTAAATTAGCTGATGTTTTTAGGCTGAAGGTAAGCAGCTGGCCAATGTCAGCTGTAGACCAAGGTCAACTGCTGGCTAAGAGCAGCAGCTGGTCAAGGTCATCACAGGTCAAAGACAACTGCTTGCCCTAGTCATCTACGGGCCAAAGACAACTGCTTCCCAGGTCAGAAGCTGACCAAGGTCACCTGGTGGTCAATGACAGTAACCTGCTGGTTAAGGTCACCTGCTGGTCAATGACAGTAACCTGCTGGTTAAAGTCAGCAGCTGGCCCAGGCGAACTTCTGATCATGGACAGCGCCTAGCCAAAGGTCAACTGCTGGCCCATGTTAATTATTTTCAAAGGTCAACAGTTGGCCAAGGTCAGCAGTTGGTCAAGGCCAGTAGTTGGCCAAGGTCAGGAGTTGGCCAAGGTCAGAAATTGGCCAAGGTCATTAGTTGGCCAAGGTCAGTAGTTGGCTATAGATTAGCAGTTGGCCAAGGTCAGCAGTTGGTTATAGATCAGCTGATTCTAGTAAGAACGTTCTCAAATATTTAATGTCTGTTGGGGATTATGAGCCAAGAAAAGAAACAACTAAGTCTGTAAAAGCACACTGAGATAAGAGGTGGAAGAGCAGAAATGTACACCAAGAGATACAATAGAAAATACAATTTTTAATTTTACTTACTTAGTGAGTCCATCAAAGGCGCCATTTTCTATCTCTTTAAGCTTGTTATCATAAAGTGAGAGCCTGGTCACTTTGCTTAAACCCCAGAATGCTCCTTCCCTTAACAACACAGCATTAGACCAGGATTATAACATCTAGGGGGGTTTAAGAAACTTTGCCTAAACAAGAGTAAGTTTCATACTAGAATTAGAAGTTTGCCTAATTTCTAAACTGAATCTGATTATGTCCAGTCTATTTCTAAACTGAATCTGATTATGTCCAGTCTATTTCTAAACTGAATCTGATTATGTCCAGTCTATTTCTAAACTGAATCTGATTATGTCCAGTCTATTTCTAAACTGAATCTGATTATGTCCAGTCTATTTCTAAACTAAATCTGATTATGTCCAGTCTATTTCAGAAAAAAAATCTTAACATCAAAAGCCATCGCATAAATTTAGTTTGGAAAAAAGTTTACAGAGTACCTTTGTCTGTTGGGCATGTAACCTATGGTAATATTGGATGAAAATAGGTTTGTAAGATAAGCCTCACTGACGATTAAGCCAGGACATCTGGATCACCGTTGAGTGTCCATGCAAACGCATTGTCTTTTTCTTTTATTTCTTACAAAAAGATAAATCATTGGATTTAACATATATATGATTTCAGCCCCGCTAGGATAATATATCTATAAAATTTTTTCTATTTTTATCATTTTAACATTTTCTTTTCAAGCATAATTCCAAATATTCTGGGTTGAATTTGGGAAACTCATTTTCATTTGGAATCTTTTAAAATTCTTTTGTTTGAAGTATTTTTAGTTTTTACATTTAACATACATACAGCAAGAAAAGTTTTTAAGGATTAAACCCACAAAGCAAAGCATATAAGATTTAATGAAATTATTTCTTAATTATAGTTTAAGGGGGACTCAAACTTTCTGTAATCATTCAATTAGAGTCGTAGAAAGTACAGTAATAAATAACTTAGGTTTAATTAAAATAACAAAATAATACATAAATTTCCCCTGATTATTTAAGTTTACTTTTTTGAAAAGTTAAATGTAATCAAATGTTTATAAAAAAAATGTCAATCTCAAGATTAAAAACTATAAAACATTACATTAGCTGTAGATTATAAAAAATAATTATTTTGAATGAAACTGTTTTAACGTTTTCTAATTTTCTCATAAAAAATGAATTTGTAATTAACGACTAACAAATGAATTTTTTAAATTAAATCTTACTTAATGATGGTAATGTTGTTTTGGTTGAGATTAAGATGATCTAGTTCACGGAGCTGACGAAGTGCCATCTTAGGAACCTCATGAAGCTTGTTGTTGGATAGAACTAGGTGCTTCAAGCTTCCAGCCAGAGAGCTCAAGCTATTTGGCATCAGGCTCTGAACCTCTATTTAATACAAGGTTTAATCTGAACCTCTATTTAATACAAGGTTTAATCTGAACCTCTATACAATACAAGGTTTAATCTGAACCTCTATACAATACAAGGTTTAATCTGAACCTCTATACAATACAAGGTTTAATCTGAACCTCTAGACAATACAAGGTTTAATCTAAACGTCTAAATAATACAAGGTTTAATCTGAACCTCTAAATAATACAAGGTTTAATCTGAACCTCTAAATAATACAAGGTTTAATCTGAACCTCTAAATAATACAAGGTTTAATCTGAACCTCTATATATTACAAGGCTTAATCTGAACCTCTAGACAATACAAGGTTTAATCTAAACCTCTAAATAATACAAGGTTTAATCTGAACCTCTTAATAATACAAGGTTTAATCTGAACCTTTGGCAAAAGTTTAAAAGTTTAATCCTAGCGTTCATTTAATATTTTTCGGCTAAGGGCCCTCTAGGTATGCATTTGGACAGTTAATACTATATTTACTAATGAGTCTTTTCATGAATTAAGAACTATAAAAATGTACTAAAAAGTTATGCATTTACAAACAATGTCTGTACAATAACTTTATTTGTAAGTAAATTTAATGGAATACTGTCAACCTAATAAATTTTAGTTTACTGTCTCCCTTGTCCAATAAACATGGTTTATGAACATTTAAAATATTGATACCACAACTACGTTGCTGACTGAAAGGTCTAAGACAGAGTCAGATAGGAATTGATAAGTTTGAATTTTATAATCCCTAAATATTTGCAACCTTTTAAAAATTAAACCTTATGATATTTTAAATTTAGCTAAAGTTAAGTTCAAATATAAAGAGACATTGGAAGAATTTATAAAATGTCGCATTCTTAACTTTCTGATAGGGTTTTAAATAAATGACTATTTGGAGCTCTTTAAAACTGTTCCCACATATTCATGGCTAATTATTTATTTTCGCCATTACTGAGATTTACGTACATATAATAGTATACAACCCATTGAACAACTGTCAAGAAAACATTTCAGAAAATCTATTAATACCTCAAAATCTCTAGGGTAAAATGTATATATTTAATCAATCATTTGATTTTAAAATATTTATCTTCCTATTCAACAAAATTTAGATTTTACAATTATTTATCTTTCTATTCAACAAAATTTAGATTATTAATTAACAAAATTATTGACTTACCACAGTTGTAGACAAGTAGATGAACAATCTTTAAACCCATGAATATGTAATCAGGGAACTTGGGTATTCTGCAATCCCGTATCTTGAAGTAACCAATCTGAGCAAAACCCTAATCAATAATAGGGGGCATAGAATACAGGACAGGTAGACAGGTAGACAAGCAGACAGGTAGACACTTAAGCAAGTAGACAGGTCAGCAGTTATTACACAGATATATAGGTACACAAATAAACAGGTAGATAAGTAGACAGTGTATACCCTAACCCCCAGTGTATACCCTAACCTGATCCCAGTGTATACCCTAACCTGCTGCCGACAACACCTCTCGTTCCCTGTCTCCAACAGTAGAAATTCAGCTGACCAGCTGAGGTATGGCGGGAGATTTACTTCCAACACAATGAAGATCACTTACCAGCTCCTAGAGTTATACAATGTTGGTGTAGACGCTGGCCTGGATTTGAAGCTGAATCTATGGACAAGGGATGGGNGAGTAATTATCCTATACAGGTATATAGGTAGACAGGTAGACAGGTAGACAGGTAGACAGGTAGACAGGTAGACAGGCAGACAGGTAGACAGATAGACATGTATACAGGTATAAAGTAGACAGGTATGTAGGTAAACAGTTAGACAGGTAGATATGTAGACAGGTAGACAGGTATACAGGTATAAAGGTAGACAGGTAGACAAGTAGAAAGGTAGACAGGTAGACAGGTATACAGGTAGATAGGCAGACAGGTAGACAGGTAGACAGGTAGTCAGGTATACAGGTAGACAGGTAGACAGGTATATTGGTAGATAAGTAGACAGGTAGACAGGTAGACAGGTAGACAGGTAGACAGGTAAACAGGTAGACAGGTAGACAGGTAGATGAATATAAAGATGAATATAAAGATGAATATAAAGATGAATATAAAGATGAATATAATGATGAATATAAAGATGAATATAAAGATGAATAAAAAGATTAATATAAAGATGAATATAAAGATTAATATAAAGATGAATATAAAGATGAATAAAAATTTGAATTTAAAGATGAATATAAAGATGAATATAAAGATGAATATAAAGCGAATATAAAGATGGATATAAAATGAATAAAAAGATGAATATTAAGACGAATATAAAGATGAATATAAAGATGAATATAAAGATGAATATAAAGATGAATATAAAAATTAATATAAAGTGAATATTAAGATGAATATAAAAATAAAAATAAACATGAATATAAAGATGAATATAAAGACGAATATAATGATGAATATAAAGATGAATATAAAGATGAATAAAAAGATGAATATAAAAATGAATAAAAATATGAATATAAAGATGAATATTAAAATGAATATAAAGATTAATATAAAGCGAATATCAAGATGAATATAAAGATGAATAAAAAGATTAATATAAAGTAGCATGTAAATATGAATATAAAGATAATATAAAGATGAATATAAAGTCGAATATAAAGATGAATATAAAGATGAATATAAAGATGAATATAAAGATGAATAAAAAGATTAATATAAAGACGAATATAAGGATAAATATAAAGTGAATATAAAGATGAATATAAAGATTAATGTAAAGATGAATATAAAGATGCATATAAAGTGAATATAAAGATGAATATAAAGATGAATATAAAAAGATGAATATAAAGATGAGTATAAAGATGAATATAAAGTTAATATAAAGATGAATGTAAAGATGAAAATAAAGATGAATATAAAGATGAATATAAAGATGAATATAAAGATGAATATAAAGATTAATATAAAGATGAATATAAAGATAAATAAAAAGATGAATATAAAGAATTTGAAATAACAAAATAAAAAAAATAGTTACATTGTATTCCTGAACGCTAACTTGATTGTGACTCTTTAGCTGGTCTGTTACCGCCTTAACAATAAAATACAGATTTTCAGATAGACGACATTTCAACCAATTGTATCTAATATATATGAATACATATTGTATCTTAACGTATTATCCATATATCTATAGAATATCTGTAAAATTTGTGAAATTGCGGATTTAGGAAGAGAAAATTGCGGATTTTTCCAAATTTGGGCGTTAATAAAGTCAGTGGTGAGTGTAAAACTTTGGAGAAGGACCGACGTTTGAATTTTAGTACCTAATATTCATTTAATAAATAATTTGTAGATCAGAGCTGGGAACTTTAGAATGGATAACCTTTAATCCCAACTACTTAATCCGAATATCCACTGTATAAGAAACTTTTAATTTTAGCCCTTAATCCACTCTTTTTCTCTTTTTTGGATATCTGTACATTGTTTACTCCAATGAGAGTGTAGAAATATAGTTCGTAAATTTTATTGACCAATGACAGTCTTGAAAATAAATTCTATCCCATGAGAGTAATCCGCAATTTTATCAAATACAGCATTTGTCGTCGGCTATTTTGTAAATTAATCGCTGAAGAAAAAATATTCAATAATAGGTTTGAGATTCTTTTTTAACCAATTTTAACTAATGTATAATTAAATAAATGTGTGAGAAATTAAGTGAAATCTGGAGTTCCTAGAATCAAATTTGTTGATCTAAATGTTTAATCTCGAGACTAACATAATCTCGAGATTATATTAGTCTCGAGATTAGCAAAAAGAGAGGATTAAGCATTAATCCTGACATCTACGATTCTAAAGTTCCCAGCTCTGAACAGTTTTCCATGAATTTGAATTCAAGCGCGTTTTGGTCAATAATTCAACAATTTACACAAATGTCTTGCAATACTTTTTCTTTTAATATGCAGAGATGCCGACAAACACGTTTAAAATAGAAAAGCCTTACCCCATAGATATGCGAACCCTTAGTCCAAATATTTTCAAAATGTGGGCTTTTTGTGCTTTAAACATTGGGAAAGACCCTAATCTCACATTTATCATCAAATGTTTAGGTGACCATATTGAATATCGTGTTCCAGTGTTCAAGAACGATCATCTTAAAAGTAAAAAAACCTTTGGCCGAATTTAAAGAATTTGAGCGGCGGTTTAAATTTAAGCCGCGGTTTAAATATGGTTGGTTCCACTTAAAAATGTATCAAATGTTTCAAGATCTAAGCCGGCGCTGAATTTAAACCGGGTTTTGGCGGATTTAAACCGCGGCTCAAATTCTTTAAATTCCATCTCTTGTATGTTAATAAACAGATCCCAAAATGATGCCCATCTCTAATTGTATTACCTGGAGATCCACCAAACCGATTCCTTCACAAGTGATATCAAGGCCTGATGTTCTCTCCTTGCATGAACAGGGTTTAATACTTGAACTCTCAGGACATTTTTGCTTTGGTTCTCCGTGGGACTTCAATTCGCCTAAAGTTTGTAGTGATTGGAAATTTCAACAAAATTTTAAGATTTCAAAGAAATTGAGTCTTTGCCACCAGCTCAAATTTTTAATCTTTGCAAACCAATGTGTAAACCTTAAATATTTCAAATTATGAATTCTGTTACATCAAATAATCGAAGTTTGAAATATCAAAGGTTTACACCATCAGGTTGCAAAGATATAGGGATTAACAAATTTGAATTTGTGACAAAGACTCAATTCATTTCAATACTAAGGAATTGTATTTGATGTATTTTTCTGTGACTTTGATCAAAAATAGTGTTGGCTAAAAAATACAGATAAGAGAAAATAAAACGTTGAAGAGTATTGTTGATTGCACTCTGAATCAAGGGTACTGTCCCTTTAGTATTTTACTTATTTTTTACCTTTTAATGTGATCCCTGGTTTAGTTCTATATTCAGCTTGTCTAGTTCCTCTTTCCTTCCAGTCTGGTAGATGTACTGCAAGCTCTTCATCTGATGGGAAGAGTACAGGGGGCAGGTGGGTGGAGGGTTGGGAGGATCTACTCCCGTCGTCATATCTACTGGGTCGACTGGACCGGAGAGGGGATTGAAGAGTAAGCCCAAGGGCTGGAATTATTTGTCGGATAATTAGAAGAAGAAACCATAGTTTTGAACCACGACCTGGCTTCATTCTAGATTTTTCTTGGAACCTTAAACATTCATATTTTTATTGGATTTCTACATGAAAACATTACTGCATGTAATAAATATAGAGGCCCCATAGTAAATCTAGATAAATGTGCTTATTAGTAAATATGTAAATCATGTATTGCGATTAACCCAAGCTAGATGCGTAGATATATATTTCCAGCATACACATATTGTGATTGCTTAACTACGTTATATATAACAGCGCATAATTTGTAATTACTCTGTTAATTCCTAACTCTAATCTAACATGCAGAAATATACTCAGTTGATATAGAAACTCCGATTTGATTGCAGCAAGAGAATAATCGGTTCTTGTTGAAACATACAAGCTAAAATCGTGCCCATTGGTTTGGCATTGATTGATTAATAGCTAGTGTCAGTGTTGACATCAATAGCTGACGAGATCGCGCCAATTGGTTTGGCGTTGATAGAATATGAGCTAGTGTCTGGTTGACATTGATAGCTCATGAGATCGTGCCCATTCGTTTGGCATTGATCGATTAATAGCTAGTGTCCTTTTTGACATCGATAGCTGACGAGATCGCGTCCATTGGTTTGGGGATTTGGGTTTGATAGCTAAGTGAAACTTTATGGTACCTGGATAGATACGTGTTCAAGAACCTTTTATGGAATAGGACACTTACTACATACAATTTGATGTAACTATAAGAAATTTACATTTATGTTTCTAATTTCTATAATTTTTCTAGAAATTTAACATTAAATAAAATACATATTTCGCAGATTTTTCTGTTTCCATCGAAGAATTTCCAATAATTAAAAAAATCGACATTTTTCTTGGCATAAACCTTTCCCGGGGTCAGAGAGTTCCCACAATATATTTAGATAAAATTTTTTAGTGAAAAGGAAATTAAGTAAAACTTATGATTGAACATGTTTATTAAATAAAATCGTCCTATTTATTCGCGACATTTATTCGATAATCTGATGATGAAAAGAGTCAAGCTTTGAACTATTAAATAAAATCGTCCTATTTATTCGCGACATTTATTCGATAATCTGGTGATGAAAAGAGTCAAGCTTTAAACTATTAAATGAGTTCAGTATTGTTATGATATAAATAAGTATTGCATGTTTATATTTCAGCTAAATTTAACATTGTATAGCCTAGTGAAGTAAGTTACTGTGCCGACTGAAATCAATAAAATATTTCTAAGAACCATGCATACATGAAATACAATTTAAAATAATAAATAATTCATACTTTTTACAATCGGAGGTTTTACGGAAATAATTTGATTTTATGTTAAAAATAAAAAATAAAATTCTTATTGTTGAACTGTTGAAGTTTTAATGTGGGCTTTTCTTAACATCAAACGAAGGATAAGTAATAAAAATAAAAGACAGTTGATTTTTTCAAATTTTTAAAATCTATAAATAATGTTCCAAAGAAAAGATATTTCTTTCTTCAATCGCATTTTCACATTTAAGGAATTTTATTAAAAACTGAATTAAAATTAGAAATTATATTTTTATTTTTTGAAAACATTATTTTTCAAAATTATTTGAACATGAAACATCACTGATATTAAATATTGACGAGTCAAAAAAAAAGAATAATAGTTCTTGAAACATTTCGAAATATGATTGATTAGAGGTGTGAAATATTATTAATCGTTAGTTTATATATATATTTCTTATTTATCATTTATTTAATGGATTTTATATGATAACTGTCGACAATAATTCATAAAAGTATGTAAGTTGTAAATGTATATTAAATGATTCACCAAACCACACGCTAAGTTATTTTTAATTACATTGCTATGCTCTTACTATTGTAATTAATACTAAAACTTTTATGTAATTGAGCTTATGTATATCTACGAGTGGAGTGGAGTGGGGGGGGGAGGTAATTTTGGCAAAAACGTTTATTATTTTCCTAATTTTAAGACATTTTCCAAAACGATGATATATCTATAGAATTTCTTTTTTACTTTCCTGAAAGTAACAGATTTTTTTTAATTCAGACTAATTTTTTATTTTGATTTTTAGGGAATTTTTTGAAAATCGAAAACTAATCTTTTCTGAAATTAAACAAACATTACTGGAGACTTTCAGTCACGACACTTTTACAGAGTTCTGTAATTTTATATAAAAAACTTTAATAAATAACTATCCGTTGAAAATATAACTTATACAACTTTTTTGACGTCAGAAATTGCGACATCGAAAACCCGATAAATTATTTTAAGATTTTGAGAAAAGAAAAAGAATAACGTAAAAGACACCAATTCTATGATAACATTTCTACAAATATTAAAAGATCTGATGACTATATAAAATTTAGTACCTTTATTTTGATATTTTCAACGTAGAAATTTCAATAATGCTTTAAAAAAGCTCCATAGAAATGAACTATATTTATATTTGAACAAAAAATATTCCTAGTCATGATTTCTATGAAAGGCGCAACATAAACTTTTGTAAATCCACTAATTTCTATTTACAATTTTATTAAAGAAAATTTGTCGACAACTCCGATATTATCGATAATTTATAGTTAATACACTAATACTAATATAAATATTATAAATAAAGTGTTTAGGATAATATTCGGGAAAACTTTTCGCAGTTTTTATATATATTTGCTTGTGCCAGTTAATATTAAAATTAAGAATCTAGGTAAATTAACTTTATTATTTCAAACGATTAACTTGACTGAACATGATAACACAATTTTTGAAATTAGAAACACAACTTATAACACCTTTAAGATGTTCATGAAAAATTGTAATATTTAATGGAACCCCTGCTATTGAAAAAATTGTAATATTTAAAGGAAACCCTGCTACTAGAGAAATTGTAATTTTTAATGGAAACCCTGCTATTAGAGAAATTGTAATATTTAATGGAAACCCTGCTAATAGAGGAATTGTAATATTTAATGGAAACCCTGCTATTGGAGCAATTGTAATTTTTAAAGGAAACCCTGATATTGGAGAAATTGTAATATTTAATGGAAACCCTGCTATTGAAGAAATTTTAATATTTAATGGAAACCCTTCTATTGGAGAGATTGTAATATTTAATGGAAACCCTGCTATTGAACAAATTTTAATATTTAATGGAAACCCTTCTATTGGAGAGATTGTAATATTTAATGGAAACCCTGCTATTGAAAAAATTTTAATATTTAATGGAAACCCTTCTATTGGAGAGATTGTAATATTTAATGGAAACCCTGCCATTGTAAAAATTGTGATAATGCAACCTCTGCTATCGGAGAAATTGTAATATTCAATGGAAACCCTGATATTACATAATAGAGAAATTGTAGTATCTAGCTAATGAAATCCTTGCTATAAGAGAAATTTTAATATTTAAAGGAACCCCTGCTATTAAAGAAATTGTAAAATTTAATAGAAAACCTTGCTAATTGTGAAATTGTAATTTTCAATTGATCCGAACTGTTAAAGAAATAGTAATAATTAAGGAAACCCTACTAATAAAGAAAATTTAATAATTAGTGGAAACCCTGCTATTGAAGAAATTGTAAAATATTTCTGGAACCCTGAGAAACTAAACAAAGAATCTTAAAAGTCTAATTTTCTAATGCTTTGCAATCTGATAGCCTTGATTTTTTTTAAAATTCTGAGATCTGCTAGATAAAATAGTTAAAGTTGGAGGTTTTAAGGTTTTACACCGTCAGGTTGCTAATATATAAGAGTTTTGAGTTTGAGAAAATTCATTGGGACGAGAGGACGGGAGAGGGGGGGGGGGGCTCTTTAAAAATGTTTAGTATTTAGGGAGAAGTTCGAGCAAACTGAAAAATTAAAAAAACCTTATAAATGTATATTTAATTTTTAAAATATCTCTTTAAGTCTTGCTGTCTCAAACCAGTCTAAGCATTAAAAAGTTATGAAAATTTTACGTAAAATAATACAAGAAACGTAATAAAGTTTCATGATGTAAATATCGATTTATATGCAACGTTTATATAAATTCTAATGAAAACTGTGTTAATTAAATTATGTTGATTGTATAATTATTGAAAGTACTTAATCTATATTATTAAAACCAACTTGTCCAATTCGTCCTTCAACACTAAAACAAAAATCTAAAGTTGGGGTTTATAAAAATTAAACCAAAGCAGCTTGTTGTTCTTTTGGAACGAAATAAACTGTTAAAGGGAGAGTTTAAGAACAACTAAAGGGGGGTTAGGCGGAATCATAATCAAATTCGGATTGGTAATTTTACTTTTATCGGTTGCGTCTAAAAGGAGAAACTGGTTGAAAAGGATTACACCCAAGAAGGTCGAAGAATCCATGCAAATTTATATATATATATATATATATATATATGATGTTCTTTGAAGGATGGTTATTTAGCCGCTGGGTGTCTCTCGCTGAGAAATCTGTTATATTCATAGAGCGATAGACACCATCCTGCCAAGTACATTATACAAAAAAAGAAAACTCTGTGTAGTTTATCACTTTTATTTATTTCTACTTTTTCCAGATTTTTTAAAAGATCGGTTGGAGTTTTTTTTCAACTTGTGTTAAGACATTTAAAATTAAAAGAAGAATTACATTTGAAATGTTATACGTCAGTTCTATGTGCATAGCCCAGGGTTGTTTCTCTAAAGAAAATGGTTGAGTTTGTTACTGTTATATAATGTACATCTTGTGAAATGTTACACAAGAAGGAATTGAATCTCTGTCACAAACTCTGATTTTCGAACCACTATTTATTTGCATACCTGCAATGTCGAAAATCTTAGAATTTTCAAACTATAAATTCTGTTATATAAAATAATCTAAGTTTGAAATTTGAATTGTTTACACCATCAGGTTACAATAATATAGGGATATGAAAATCTGAGGTTGTGACAAAGACTCAATTCCTATCCCTAGAAGGGGCCAGGTGGTTAATTTAGCGTGCTTTCCCGTTTTGCCTTATATTGTCTGTATGTGTACTGTACGGCTTGCTGTAGCTGATCGAAAATCTGCCCGGCCCGGTACTTGAAATGAACCTTAGTTAACAGCGGTTCAGAGATAAAAAGCAAGAAGAAAAGGTGTAATGCACAGACTAATCATACGATCTCACGGTATAGCCTAGGAGGCCTACTGTGGTCCCGACACGCCATGCTACTTTTACACGAGGGTTTTTTGACTGCCATCTAACATCCATTCAAGGGTTAAGTTTTACAATTTTTAAAGAAATAATCCAATTTTTAACATGAAACATAAAGTTTATGAATTTTGTCTATTTTTAAAGATTTTGTATTTCGTATACAAAGAATCCTATATACAGCGTCTGTTAATTGCTCGTGTACTCCAGTTGTACACGAGTGGAAAATATCGCTTTTACTAGCACATGAGCAGTCTAAGTTAGCCTGGTGTACTATATTGTAATTCCTTGATTTCCAGTATATATTTCTAGTTTTAGTGCATAAATACAATCCACCCAACCATCAGGTTTAACTGTTTAACTAAATCAATAAAGATATTTGGAGATCAAGTTTACAATTGTATTGATGCCCATGGGAGGATGTTGAATTTGAATATATTTATAGCAGGGAGAAAATATTGCAGCATTAAGTAGCAATTATAATGTGCAGGTTCGCATAGTTTAACGTGATTAAGAAGCAATCATAACGTGCAGGTTCGCATTGTTCAACGTGATTAAGAAGCGATCATAACGTGATTAAGAAGCAATCATAATGTGCAGGTTCGCATTGTTCAACGTGATTAAGAAGCGATCATAACGTGCAGGTTCGCATAGTTCAACGTGATTAAGAACCAATCATAACGTGCAGGTTCGAATAGTTCAACGTGATTAAGAAGCAATCATAACGTGATTAAGAAGCAATCATAATGTGCAGGTTCGCATAGTTCAACGTGATTAAGAACCAATCATAACGTGCAGGTTCGAATAGTTCAACGTGATTAAGAAGCAATCATAACGTGATTAAGAAGCAATCATAATGTGCAGGTTCGCTTAGTTCAACGTGATTAAGAACCAATCATAACGTGCAGGTTCGCATTGTTCAACGTGATTAAGAAGCAATCATAACGTGATTAAAAAGCAATCATAATGTGCAGGTTCGCATAGTTCAACGTGACTAAGAACCAATCATAACGTGCAGGTTCGAATAGTTCAACGTGATTAAGAAGCAATCATAACCTGCAGGTTCGCAAAGTTCAACATGATTAAGAACCAATTATAAAGTGCAGGTTCTTGTAGCTTAATGTGATTAAGAAGCAATTATAACGTGCAGGTTCGCAAAGTTTACCTTGATAAAAAAGCAATTATAACGTGCAGGTTTATGTAGTTTTACATTAGTAAGAAGCAACAATAACGTGCAGGTTCGCTTAGTTTAGCGTGATTTAGAAGAAATTTTAATGTGCAGGTTCACGTACTTTACCGTGATCAAGAAGCAATTATAACGTGCAGGATCGCATAGTTTACCTTGATTAAGAAGCAATTATAACGTGCATGATCGCATAGTTTATCATGATTAAGAAGCTATTATAATGTGTAGGTTCACGTACTTTACCGTGATTAAGAACCAATTATAACGTGCAGGATCGCGTAGTTTACCATAATTAAGAACCAATTATAACGTACAGGTTCACGTACTTTACCGTGATTATAAGCAATTATAACAAACGTAGTTTATCGTGATAAAGAATCAATTAAAGCGGTTTGATGTTAACGTTTCTTTTAACTCTGCTTTGATGAATATACTATTAAAAAGTGGTAATTAACTTTAGCATTAATTAGACACCTCAGGCATTTATTAATTTTAAACTTAATTGAAATTTTTTCGATTTCTTTGTTAAAAGGAAATATGTATATTATAACAGATAGATAGATAGTCAGCTTAACTAGAATATAACAGATAGATAGATAGTTAGATAAATTATAATATCGCAGATAGATAGGTATAGTTAGATAATTTAGAATATTACAGATAGATAGATAGTTAGATAAATTAGAAAATATCAGATAGATAGATAGTTAGATCAACTAGAATAAAAAAGATAGATAAATAGTTATTTAACTAGACTGAAACAGATTGATAAATAGTTAGATAAACTAGAATAAAGCAGAAAGATAGATAGTTTTTTTAGCTAGAATATAACAGATATAATTAGAAAAAAACAGACATAACTAGAATAAAGCAGAAAGATAGATAGTTTTTTTAGCTAGAATATATCAGATATAACTAGAATAAACAGATAGAAAATAGTTAGATAGAATGTTTGTAAAAAATGTGTCTAGAAATTGTCGTGGACTATATATATTAATATATATATATATATATATCAATAATTTAAACTAATTAAACTAAAAGAAAGAGAAAGTAAATTAAAGAGAAGTTGGTTGCGTGTAGTAACGGTTGATGAATGCTATTAAATTATAAATAAAGAAGAACAACCCTACAAACTATTCCATATGCTTTCATATTTAATATTCATATTTTCTTTCTTTTAGAAAATCGATTTGAAATTTGTTCTATTCTGTCTTGTATAATTTATCAGGATGTTTCTTTGATAAACCTTTAAAATTTAAGTCTTTCAAGAAACTTTAAACTTTATATTTTATCAAAGGGTTCTGACCTGGTTCTAGATTTTTCCCTCTCTTCTTCAACTTCTGTTCTGTATCCCAAGTTCTTTTTTATTCTCCGGGTACTGGTTCAGGTCCGGGATAGAATACTTCTCCGAGTACTGGTTCAGATTCGGGACAGAATACTTCTCCGGGTAGTACTGGATCAGTGTTGCTGTTAGATAATCCATTTCATTTTAATCTGAAGACAAACTCCGTCGAATCTTTTTCTTATTAGACGTGACAGTGATTTTGAAAGCTTTGTTGGTCCTGGTTTCAATCTTATTTTAATTAAAATTTTGATGAAATACAATCAAAACTTTATTTTTTAACTTAAAGGGACTGTTAACTTAATTTCAAAAGACGGCTAATGACATAGTTGCATACCTACTTCACAATCTTAAAATTTTTTTCTCCTCTCTCTTTATTGTAAACATCCGCAAGTCGTTTATAAAGGGAAACCAAAATTGAATTGAATTACAGCAGGTTTTTATCAAATAGATTACAGAATGAAAAAACGGGGCAAATGGTCCTTTTTCACTTAGCATTAGAATAATCAGTCCAATAGATTATCAACAATTTTCATTACATTAAATGCTTGTAGTTGTAATTAATAGTATTTAATGAATCTTAATTACTAATATGTTTGTTCATGAAACATTTCAGAAAAACTTTGTATTTTGTTTTCAGAAAACGAGGAAAACAGAATAATCCAGGCTATAATGTTAATTTTAATCATGACAAAACTCTAGAAACAATTAGACGACCATTCTGCGTAAAATTTACGAGTTTGGAGACAAATAAAATAAATACTGAAATGGAAGTTGTTTGAAACTTAAAAAAAAATAACTCTGCCCTTTTAAATCTTTTCCAGGCAAGAAAAATTTTATTCTTTCTCTCTTCCTTTATGAATCTGTAAGTCACTTAACTTGAAAGAGACACCGCAATTTTTGATAGAAAAACTAGGATATCTTCATCATTTTTGATAGAAAAACTAGGATATCTTCATCATTTTTGATAGAAAAACTAGGACATCTTCATCATTTTTGATAGAAAAACTAGGACATGTTCATCATTTTTGATAGAAAAGTAGGCCATCTTCATCATTTTTGATAGAAAAACTAAGACATCTTCATCATTTTTGATAGAAAAACTAGGACATCTTCATCATTTTTTTTTTCAACGGACTCGTTAAAACAACAGTTTTAAACATTTCCAAAGATAGACTTCAGTCCCATATTCCAGAATAAAGTCTGTGCCAAAGTATTTCTCGTAATCGTTTCATATTTTGTGATAAAAAAATAAAATTAAAACCAACGAGCTTTTGTCAATATTGTCCTGGTTACTTTACACATTTATTGGGACAGATATGAATATATTGACAAGAACTATGGTTTGGACAGCAAGGGAAGAAATTAGAATCTTTTCTTACAAGGAAGAAAATCAATTGTAATCCAAGTGAGAGAGATAGAGAGAGAAGGAGAAAGGAGGATAAAGAAGGAGATTACAGGAGAATAAAGAGGGAGATTAAAGGAGAAAGGAGGATAAAGAAGGAGATTAAAGGAGAATAAAGAGGGGGATTAAAGGAGAAAAGAGGATAAAGAAGGAGATTAAAGGAGAAAGGAGAATAAAGAAGGAGATTAAAGGAGAAAGGAGGATAAAGAAGGAGATTAAAGGAGAAAGGAGGATAAAGAAGGAGATTAAAGAAGAAAGGAGGATTGAGACGGAGATTAAAGGAGAAAGGAGGATTAAGAAGGAGATTAAAGGAGAAAGTTAGAAGAATAAAGGAGATTAAAGGAGATTAAAGAAAAAACAAGGATAAAGAAGTAGCTTAAAGGAGAAAGTACGGAAAGTACGGAAAGTAAAGACGAATACTAAGATTGAAGAGAAATAAAAAGTAGAAAAAGAAGAAGATAGAAAGAAGGAAACAAGAAGAAGTAAAGATATATTGTAAGCAAAAGATAAAACTGAGAGAAGAATATGATTTAAATTAGAAAGCTAAGTATTAAAACAACAAGAATGAAAAATGATAAATGAAGATGATGGAAGTAGGATGAGAATTTATAAAAGGTTGAGAATTTAGGAAAAAGAAGGAAGCGAAAGAAATGAGAAGGTCATGAATGACAGAACAAGAATGAGAATGTAAGGAGTAGGATTAGATATCAAAACAAGGATAAAAATAAAATATAGGAAGAAGAAGTCGGGAAAGAGAAGGATACGATAGAAAGGACAAGCATAAGAAAGGACAAGCATAAGAAAGGACAAGCATAAGAAAGAAAGGAGAGGTAGAATATTGCGAGGAGAAGGATTCGAATAAAAGGAGACAGATAAAAATGAAAGGATTTGAATAAGAATTAAAGGAGAAGCATAAGAAAGGAAGAAGAAGACACGATTAAGAAGGATACGATTGGATAAGACGAACAGTAGAAGGATAAGAATGAAAGGAGAAGGATAAGAATACCAAAACAAGGATAAGAATGGAATGAGAAGGATAAGAATGACAGGACAAGGATAATATAATATTTAGAGTATGATTATTGATACTAAAACTCCGCGTCCCTTTCTTTTAATCATAGCAGAGTAGAGAACCTGGAGAACAAGATTAGTGCACCCAGGATCTTTGACAAGTACAGACGTAGAGATAATCCTTCGTTTGGGGACCTCCTGTATTGGACTGATATCAGGCTGATATATCTTTACCATGCCTACCAGAGAACTAAAGAGAATACCAGCCCCCTTCCCTATCGCTATACCTGAGGATGCCTCATCAGACTCATCAGCATCACCAAGGGATCTATCTCCACTGGTTTCTGGTAATGCCCCATTGTAACCGCACCGACTAGTCCAGGACGGACTAGTCTAACTACGGACCAGGAGATGAGGTCTATATTCTCGAGCTAGTTATGTTGAAAGAGACACTGGAGATATAGGACAGCTAGGATGGACTATAGTCTAACCACAGACCGGGATATACTCTCCAGTTAGATCTAGGAAAAGAGGCACTGGAGATACAGAACAGCTAGAGTATTTGCACAGAGGAGAACTAGATCGTACAGCCAGTACATCAGAGACTGCTTTATACTCTCCAGAGGATCCTGAATATGCATATGCCACTGGAGTAGCTCGTCACAGATCTGTTCTGGAATCAGCAGCAGAACCAGAGGATCCTGAGTACGGAGATGCCACTCACTCTATAAAAGGGCATGATCTTGTTTGTGACCCAGAGCAGCTAGAATACCAGTATAGACCAATCACTCCAGGTGAAGAAAAGATCATAAGGATTTATGAGGACAAGATATATCCTCCTCCAGACATGACTGAGAAACCAAGGGAGGTTTGCAGACAAAAGGATCCAGTTTTAGACCCGGGAGAAGCTGCTCTTTACAGGCAGCTCTTCATCAACCAATTGTAGAAGCAGCAGACTCAGATTCAGAGTTGGAAGAACTCCTGAGAGATACTCCAGAACCAGGTACTCCTCCAGTTTGTTCTCCAACCCCAGAGAGTCCCTTAACTCCAGGAGCAGCTAGGATAAATCCAGAAGCAGTTGATGAACCATCAGAAGATATGGAAGCTATTGTTGAAGGATGATATCTCTTCTTCCGGATCTTCAAATCTCAGGACTCCTAGTCCAGATATAGAACTATAAGGATCTATTGGAGTTTGAGGCAACGCTCAGAGAGATCCTTCTCTGGAACTGCTGAACGAAGTATTCGAGTTCAGAGACCCTGAACCAATGCAGCTGAATGAGGTTGAGGAAACTGCTCTGATACATCCTGACCTTGAGCATCTAAATGAGATAGCCAAGTTCAGAGATCCTGAACCAGAGCAGCTGAATGAGATATGTATGAGGTCAGGGAAGCTGTTCAGATGGATCCTGGACAGGCGCAGCTGGATGACGGTCGTTCTAAAAGGGAAACTTTGAAAATTGTGTATCGGAAATATCTAAGGACTAGACGGAGGATAGGTACTCTTGAGGGACAGTTCAGAAGTTATAATAATCTTCCCTTCTCCGAATATCTTTAGAACCCGTACTGGCCTTAAACTTTAACTGTGCGATAAATACGTAATATGATGTTCTTAATCATGTGATATCAATAACATTGTAGGAATTGAATTACGTCAATTCCTGTTAACTTTGTAACCTAAGCTATTGAATAATGTTAGTTAAATGAGACTCTTCTTTTGATTACATTGAAAGAATATTTGGTACTGGTTGAATTATAAGAGTTGAGAAATTGCCTGTGTAGAAACTTCATAGGACTGTATGTCCTTTAGAACCAGGGACTTAAGCCTGGTTGAGATTTGGACTGTGTACCCTTAAAAACTGGGGAGTTAAGGCTGGTTGAGACTTAATTGGACTGTGTGTTCTTTAGAACCAGGGAGAATTTGACCTGTGAGTCATTTAGAGTCTGGGAGTTAATCCTGGTTAAGATATTGCCTGAGTGGCCTTTAGAATCTGAGAAGTTAGTCCTGGTTAGTCCTGGATAGATACGTCTCAAGTAAATTGTTATGGAGTAGGTATTTGCTACACACGTAGACTCTAGGAAGAGAAAACCTATCTGTGTAGACTCTAGGAAGAGAAAACATATCTGCGTAGACTCTAGGGAAAAAATATCTGCGTAGACTCTAGGAAGAGAAAAGGGGGAAATACTTGAGAATACAGGACAAAGGAAATAGGAAAGAAAACAAGATAAAGAGACTTGATTTGGAATGGAAAAGAAAATGGAAAAGGATAAAGGAAGTAGGACGTAGAATGCAAAATCTGGGACACAGGATACAAAATACAGGATACAAAATACAGGATACAAAATACAAGATGAAAGATACAGGATACAAGACAAATAATACAAGATGAAAGACACAGGATACAAGACAAATGATACAAGATGAAAGATACAGGATACATAATACAGCATAAAAAGATTTAAGGACACAGGATACAGTTCTCATGATACAGTACTCATGATACAGTACACATGATAAAATATGTAGGATACAGTATAAATACATGGGAAATAATGTGAGATATAATGCAAAATATAGGACGCGGAGACGCAATGTGTGAAAAAGGATACAGGATCTTTGATATACAGAATACAGGATACAGGATACAGATCATACAGAATTAAGAATGTGGATGCAGAAGACAGGATGTGTAATTCAGGATACATGGTTTATGATATACAGAATACAATATACAGGATACAGGATACATGATGCATACAGGATGAATGAACCAGGAGACAGGAGACAGAATGTGAGGAACAGAAAAATACATGATGCAGTAGACAGATTCTGCGACACAAAATAGAAAATACAAGATGTGTAATTGAGGATACAGGCTGTATGATACAGAATACAAGATACAGGATAAAGGATACAGGATTCAGAAGACAGTTTGTGTGCGAAATAAAACATAAAAACAATATGTTTAATTGAGGATACAGGTTGTTTGATATAGAATACAAGTACAGGATTTAAGATGCATAATGAAGGAGACATAGTGTGAGATACAGAATACAGAATATAGGATGCAGGAGACAGGATACAGGATACAGGATTCAGGATACAGAATACAGGATTCAGAATACAGAATACAGGATACAGGATACAGGATACAGGATACAGAATACAGGATACAGGATACAGGATACAGAATACAGGATACAGGATACAGGATACAGGATACAGGATACAGAATACAGAATACAGGATACAGGATACAGGATACAGAATACAGGATACAGGATACAGAATACAGGATACAGGATACAGGATACAGAATACAGGATACAGGATACAGGATACAGGATACAGGATACAGGATACAGAATACAAGATACAGAATACAAGATACAGAGTACAAGTTACAGAATACAGGATTCAGGATACAAGATACAGGATACAGGATACATGAAACAGGATACAGGATAAAGGATACAGGATACAGGATACAAGATACAGGATACAGGAAACAGGATACAGGATACAGGATACAGGATACAAGATGCAAGATACAAGATACAGGATACAGGAAACAGAATACAGGATATAGGATACAGAATACAGAATACAGAATACAAAATGCAGAATACAAGATACAGAATACAAGTTACAGAATACAGGATAAGGATACAGGATACAGGATACAATATGCAGGATACAGGATACATGAAACAGGATACAGGATAAAGGATACAGGATACAGGAGACAATATACAGGATACAGGATACAGGATACAGGATACAGGATACAGGATACAGGATACAGGATACAGAAAACAGGATACAAGATACAGGATACAGAATACAGGATACAGGATAAAGGATACAGGATACAGGATACAGGATTCAGGATACAGGATACAGGATACAGGATTCAGGATACAAGATACAAGATACAGGATACAGGATACAGGTTGCAGGAGCAAGAGCGACAACCGGGAAATGGCAGAGCAGAGAACTGTTCAGTATAAAACTACGGAGGTTAAAGACAATTAGAGCTTATATTTCTTTTTCTTAAAAATGTGAACTTAGAATAATTTTCTTAATTAATTTTAAAACAAATTCCCTTCTAGTCATCTAAGAAGCCAGTAAAAAATATTCGATCAACGATAACTTTAAAAAGACGTTAAAAAGACTTTTTTAAAAAGACTTTAATGATCATATCTCAGCTGTAGAGCATCTTTCTAAACTCCGGTTGTCTTCAAATACATTGTACAAGCATAAATTAAAAAAAAAAATTGAAAAATGTCAGGCAAAAAATGCATGTTTAATTACTAAAAAATATATAAGGGTGTAGTGAAGGTTGTATTGACTACTCTTGACTGGGTTCCTCGACTCAACAGGCGGTTCTATACTCCTCCTCCCTCCCTCCACCCTCCTCCATCCTCCTCATGGTAGAACAGAGTCTACGCAGTCTACAGCCTCCACAAATAATAATAATAATAATAAGCGACCATATCGTCCTCATTGCTACTCAGATAAAATTTGAATGGTACCATTGTTAATTGGACATGGCACTCTGAGAATGAAAAATTACTTTAAGTTACATCTATAGTTTACATTTTTAATAGCCAATGACGAAAATATGATATGGAATCATTAATAATAATAGATATCATATAACTCTTTAATAGTTCAGAAGACTATCATTTAACAGAGAGTTAATGGTAGGTTTTCTTTTTTTGCTTTCTAATTTGTATTTACTATATAGGCTTCTAGGAGTCAGGATACCTCACACCCCTTTTTAACAACTTCAGCGTTATTGTTGTTATTCAGGCGGCCATTTTTCTTCTTAATAGTAAACAAAAAACTTTGCGGATTTTTTAGTTAACATTAATAGATTTCTATATCTAAAAAACTGTTAAATTTTCTAGGCACAATTTTCCAATTTTCACCAGCAAGAAACTTTCTCATGGGCTATGTGTGTTGCCACAAAATTTAGGTCCGATCTGTGCTAAGCAGTTTTGACGTTTACTGCAAAAAAAACAAAACAGACAAACAAGCGTAATTTATATTTAGATTTAGTATGATTTCAGGAGTAAACCATTTATTCTTTACAAAATTTCTTAATCTAACTCCGCAAGTTCACATAATATATATATATTACTGAGTAAAATATCAAGTTTCTGGCAAGGTTACCCACAAAGGATGAGACTGTAAATACGACTTGAAACTCTTAAATTATGACGATTTCAAGTTTAATTAATTCTTCTGTCTTAAAAATAGTCTGTCAATGCCTTTTTAAATGTTTTTTTTTATGAAAAATAAAATGTGGCAAATAAACAGTACAGATTCCGTAGAGTCGTCTCTTAAGGCTTTTCTTTTTTGTAGGTAATACTGACTTATCTTTGTAATATTTTAAAACCCTTCTTCTTTTTAAACATTAGGGGAGGGGGGTGTTTAGCTAAGCTGATAAATATGTTCCTTGTGCAAAGCATATGTTGTATATGTTGCCTACTCTAGAATATTCCCTCAGATTTGGGTTAAATTCATACACAGCTGTAAATATTCTTCACAGATTTATTTATTTATTAGTAATATGGAAAGTAAAATATAAATATTTATATTTCAAGTTTAAAGGAAGATCTTTTCAAATATATTATCAACCCTGCTTTACAGTGTACACTGTACAGTCGGTGTTTAATGTTTACGTTTTACTAGAGAGTAGTAGTTGTGCTATTGAGCATAGTGTATACCTGATATCACATATTATATTATAAAACTGATATCACATATTATATTATAAAACTGAGTTTCGGAATATAAATGTATGGGGTCCGTCCTAGTATAGTAAAAGCATAGAAAATTGACAAATATGTCGGAATAAATGCGATTTTTTACCATAGACAAATTAACATAGAAAAGCTCCTATAGTTATCGATTATCTTTCGCTACATTTGTATATATTTGATATTTCATACTAGTTTTGATTTTGTTTTTCAAAATAATATTTAGCTTACAACTTGTTTTCGAACATTCCTGGAAAATATGAAAATGTCGTCTTCATTACCAAAAATCCTCGTAACAGGAATAAATGTTTTTATAAGTAACTCTCAGATCATAACAATTAGAACATATTATGAAAAATCAACTATATATAAATGTGGCGAAAGATAATCGATGACTATAGGTTGTAATATCTGAATGATTTGTTTGAAATTAAATTGATATTTTTACGGTCTAAGTCTTACGTTGCAGTTTTCTCAATTTGTATGGTCGCTACGTTCTTCGGTATGAGACGTCTTTAACAATTTTCTTCTTATAGACGCAACAGATAGAAGTAAGATTAGTAGCGACCAAAAGCGCTTTTATCGCATTAAGCCTATACCCCCTTTCATTTTTCGCGAACACTCCCTTCAAACTAAGATTATTTGATTTAACACAATTCATAAATTTAAGGTTTACGACATTGGTTGGAGAAAATAGGTCATTTCCCCAGCGCAACTTTCCCAACACAATTTCCCTAGTCACACCTTCCCCGACAACAATTTCCCCAACCGCTAATTTCCCCGACACTTTATTCCCCAGTCACTAATTTCCCCTACAGCAACTTCCCCAACAGCAAATTCCCCATGCAGTAAAATCCTATCCGGCAGATTAAAAAATTCTTGTGCTGACTTAGGAACTTTTGGTCTCTCAGCAGCTTAACCAGAGAAGTACTTCTGTTCATTTCTGAGGCTTTAAGTTTACCAGAATATCAGGGTTGCAAAAATGCTGTTTTTCAATGGCGGAAGCTCTACACTTTGCAATTGCATGGTTTATATTATTATTATGGTTGTTGGAAAGTGATATGATGATCAGACTCCTTCAGTTCCAGGATGATTTAGTTTTATCCCTTAGCATTGATTGTAGGTTATACTCATTTTCACATTTGAAAAGTTGCGACTTTTTAATCTTGAAATTGTGCATTTGTTCATTGGAATAATGTTAAAAACGAAACAGTTTTATATTTTACTGCATGGGGAAATTGTTATTGGGGAAATTGCTGTTTTAACTGCATGGGGAATTTGTTGTTGAGGAAGTTGCTGTTGGGGAAATAAGTGATTGGGCACATTGTTGTTGGGGAAATTGGCTGTTGGGGAAGTCGTATTTGGAAAGTTGTGACTTGGGAAGTTGCGCTGGGGAAATTACCTAACACCGTAAGATATAGGAATTAGAAAATCATAGTTTGTGGCAAAGACTCAATTCCTTTCACGTGTAAAATTAAGGGAGAGTGCGGGTCAAACAAATTCATGTATTACTTCTGGGTAAGAAAACAAATTATTATAAATTATTATAATTAACATAACAATTTTTTTCAGGCAAGTAAAGTGGTGTTACCCTCAACCTTGGGTTTCACGATGAAATTAAACGTTCTCCTAGTCCTAGTTATCATACAAGGTAGCAGGAGCTGGTGGCTTTGGGGAGAGGAGGAGAACGAGGAAACAGCTCCGGTCTTGGACCTAGAACTGGAGTCTTCACCGTCCCAGGACTCCTCTGAATTTTCAGCTCCAGGTCCCTCTCAAACCTTTGACTCTTCTCCTGGTCTAGAAACAGCTCTGAATTTCGACAAGACGAATGTTTTCGAGATTATTGAAACAGAGGAAGAAAAAACTATCAACTTTTCCAACCCAGGTATTATAAGAATAATTTTCTATCTCAAGCTGTCAATGAAGACAAAGCTTTAATTTTGTAATCCTGTCGTAGACCTCCGATAGTTACTAATCCTGTCGTAGACCTCCGATAGTTTCTAATCCTGTCGTAGACCTCCGATAGTTTCTAATCCTGTCGTAGACCTCCGATAGTTTCTAATCCTGTCGTAGACCTTCCATATTTTATAATCCTGTCGTAAACCTTTAATATTTGAATGAATTATTTCTACCAGATAAAATACTCATAAAGATTCTCATCATCAGGTTGCAAAGATGAAGGGATTAAAAATAAGACTCTGAGTATAGTCATCAAAGAAAGTTCAGAAACCGATTAGACAATAATATTTTAAAACCCTTCTTCTTTTTAAACATTAGTTTTGAATTTAGTTGCAAAACAAGCAAATTATTTTGATAAAAATCTCTTTTTAACGAAGGTAATCTTGCATTATTGCATTGTTTTTGCTGCTTTTAGATTCCATGGTTAATATTGAACTGAAGAATGAAGAGAAATTAGCGGACGAATATAGAATTCAAGAAGAACAGTTAACTACTCCTGGGCAGTTTGTATCACATGAGGAAATCAGTCCTGATCACTTTGATGTTCATGGAGAACATAACTCAGAATATGATCATCAGGTTTAAGTATTCCATTCATTGCAAACTTTCTAGCAATAATGTGTTACTTTAAAAGAAATCTAAAAATATATTGAAAGTTGGATGGATTTTTAATTAAATAAAAGTTTAGTTTTTTCCAAACATTGAAAGTTATTTTTGCTACACGGATAACCACAAAGCATGAGACTGTGAGATTACCTGAAACTCATTTCATAAGAAGAGCCTTCAAGGTTAAATTAAGTCTTTTGTCTAACATCTTGTAACAAAGAAGTTTACGTAGGAATCGTGAATATAAGGAAACACTATAAATTCCGTACAGTCGTGGTTGAAGTCTCATTATTTGTGGGTAACCCTGTATTTCAGCTTATTTGACTGAAGTCAGCTAAATTGACAGCTGCCTTAAAGGGATCAATCACAGAGTGGCCAAATTTTAGAAGCAACCGAAGGAATTGAGTCTTTGCCACAAACTCAAATTTTTTAATGCCAATATCTTAGCAACCTGATGATGTAAACCTTTGATATTTTTAACTTAGATTGTTTTGTCTAAAAAAATTCATAGTTTGAAAAATCTAAGGTTTACAACTTTGGGTTGCAAAGATATAGGGATTAGAAAATCAGAGGTTGTGACAAAGACTTCAATTCCTTTATGAAAAAAGGTTCAATTCGAAGTACAAACAGACACGCAACTAATTCTATTATCTAATGCTATTAGGTGAAACGGCCTGCTATCTGATCAATGATATTTAGATACTTCTAATTCTTGCTTATTGCAGAATATTACATATTGGCTGAGTTTAGTTTGATTAAGTTCAGAGTAAAAACCGGGATGACAAGTAAATAAAATTACTTTAACTCTGCAATTATTTCAGATTTCATTAAAAAAAGATTTAGTATAATCAATGTATTGTAGCAGGAAAATGATGTTTTGATCTTTCCTGCGACTGTAAATAGCATTTTGTTTGTCATTATTTTTACCCTTCGTTCGCACTCAACCCCATTTTGCCTCCCCCCCACCTTTTACTGATGTTTAACGGGTTTTCTTGTTTATGTTTGGTTTCTATATTTAACCCAAGCCACGCGGAGAAATCCGTTATCCCCGAACCCGGGAGCTGGTGAGCTGGCCGGCCAGCTCACAGGGCGTGGGGTAGAATGCGAACTAAGGGTGGAGCGAAATAGAGGGAAAAAAGGCAGTTGTGATTCAGCTCCCTTGAATTAAGGTTCCCTTGAAGAATTCCCCTATTTGATGAAACTGATTTGATTAACAATATTTAGTTTGTATAAGTGAGACGATGAAAATGAAAATGTAAAATGTCTCCTGTTTGATAGATCTGATTAGATTCATAATATCTCGTTTGTATTAGTATCGTTCGATTTAAAGTTTGTATCTTTTGTATATAAATATATTGTAAGAAAAACCGACTCGTTGAATATTTGAGAAACTCAGTGCATTGCTTTATTGATTTTTATTCATATACAATAGTACAATAACAATATACTCATAGTTCCCGGGGGCAGGTACAATAACAATATAATTGTAGTTCCCAGGGGCAGGTACAATAAAAAATATACTCTTAGTTCCTGGGGGCAGGTACAATAACAATATATTCATAGTTCCCGGGGGCAGGTACAATAACAATATACTTGTAGTTCCCGTTGCAGGTACAATAACAATATACTTGTAGTTCCTGGGGGCAGGTACAATAACAATATATTCATAGTTCCTGGGGGCAGGTACAATATCAATATACTCATAGTTTCTGGGGGCAGGGACAATAACAATATACTTGTAGTTCCCGGGGGCAGGTACAATAACAATGTACTCATAGTTCCTGGGGACAGGTACAATAACAATATACTTTTAGTTCCTGGGGGCAGGTACAATAAAAATGTATTCATAGTTCCCTGGGCAGGTACAATAACAATATACTCATAGTTTCTGGGGGCAGGTACAATAATAATATACTCATAGTTCCCGGGGGCAGGTACAATAACAATATAATTGTAGTTCTCGGGGGCAGGTACAATAACAATAAACTCATAGTTCCCGGGGGCAGGTATAATAACAATATACTTGTAGTTCCCGGGGGTAGGTACAATAACAATTTACTTGTAGTTCCCGGGGGCAGGTACAATAACAATATACTTGTAGTTTTTCGGGGGTAGGTAAAATAATAATATACTTGTAGTTCCCGGGGGCAGGTACAATAACAATATACTCATAGTTCCCGGGGGCAGGTACAATAACAATATACTCATAGTTCCCGGGGGCAGGTTCAATAACATTATACTTGTAGTTCCCGGGGTCAGGTACAATAACAATATACTTTTAGTTCCTGGGGGCAGGTACAATAAAAATGTATTCATAGTTCCCAGGCAGGTACAATAACAATATACTCATAGTTTCTGGGGGCAGGTACAATAATAATATACTCATAGTTCCCGGGGGCAGGTACAATAACAATAAACTCATAGTTCCCGGGGGAAGGTATAATAACAATATACTCGTAGTTTTTTGGGGTAGGTACAATAACAATATAATTGTAGTTCCCGGGGGCAGGTACAATAAAAAAATATACTCATAGTTCCCGGGGGCAGGTACAATAACAATATACTTGTAGTTCACGGGAGCAGGTACAATAACAATATACTTGTAGTTCCCTGGGGCAGGTACAATAACATTATACTTGTAGTTCCCGGGGGCAGGTACAATAACAATATACTCATAGTTACCGGGGTCAGGTACAATAACAATATACTCATAGTTCCCAGGGCAGGTGCAATAAAAATATACTCATAGTTCCCGGGCCAGGTACAATAACAATATACTCATAGTTCCCGGGCCAGGTACAATAACACGGAACCTTCTTACCCTTGTGGGTTTTCTTGTTTTAAGGCTGAAAGAGATGATTTGTATTGTTTAATTTTTTGATAAATTGTCAAACAAATTGTAACAGACCATACTGTTTTTTTTATTGAAGCAGACAAAAATAGCTACTTTGATAACCTGCAACAAATTCGAGATTGTATCTCAATCAATAGTTTTTAATTAGATACACGTAAACTGATTATTGACATTGTTATTTTGTTAATTGTGAACAGTGGTCTTAGCAAATCCAACTCTATCATTTCCCATATCAAACTCAGTGTAGTATGGTCCTGAAATAAACAAACTATTATAGATTTATTATCTTTTCTTTCGATCAATGCATTTATAATATAACAATAACGAATGTTACCAACGATACACTTAAATAACAGTACCAATAAAAAATAAAAATGAATAATACCAATGAATCCTTTGAATAACAGTACCAATGAAAAAATACAAAGGAATATTACCAATTAAACCCTTGAATAACAATACCAATAAAAAATAATAATAAATAATACCAATGAAACCCTTGAATATAAGCACCAATGAAACCCTTGAATAACAGAACCAATGAAAGCAATATAAATGAATATTACCAGTGAAACCCTTAAATAACAGTACCAATGAAAAAAAACACTAAATTAATATTACCAATGAAAACATCTCCTAGAATCCAGATAGGTCCCATTGGGGGAGGTACATCCAGTCCCATGAACCCAGAAAGACAGATAGTTTTTCCAAACTGTTGAATCTAAATTAGGATAGTTTCCCAAACTGTTGAATCTAAATTAGGATAGTTTCCCAAACTGTTGAATCTAAATTAGGATAGTTTCTCAAACTTCTGAATCTAAATGATGATAGTTTCCCAAACTGTTGAATCTAAATGATCATGTTTCCCAAACTGTTGAATCTTAATGAGAATAGTTTCCCAAACTGTTGAATCTAAATTAGGATAGTTTCTCAAACTTTTGAATCTAAATGATGATAGTTTCCCAAACTGTTGAATCTAAATGATCATAGTTTCCCAAACTGTTGAATCTTAATGAGAATAGTTTCCCAAACTGTTGAATCTTAATGAGTATAGTTTCCCAAACTGTTGATTCTTAATGAGGATAGTTTCCCAAACTGTTGATTCTTAATGAGGATAGTTTTCCAAACTGTTGAATCTAAATTATAATAGTTTCCATAACTGTTAAATCTAAATTAGTTTAGGTTCCCAAACTGTTTAATCTGAATCAGTTTAGTTTCCCATACTGTTAAATCTAATTTGGAATAGTTGTCCAATTAGTTTAATCTAAATTAGAATAGTTTTCCTAAACTGTAGAATCAAAGGATAGTTTCCCAAACTGTTTAATCTAAATTAGTATAATGTCCCAAACTGTTAAATCTAAATTAGCAAATTTTAGATGCTGATTCATTAAATTATTGCAAAATGTAGCACAGGTATTTTTTTCAAAATTTCAATCAAAATGGAAATGTAGCGAGTACGGAGGCTAGAATTATTTACCTTCATAACATACTGATCTGGAGTTAAGTCGAACTCAACACCTCCAATCATAAATCCAATGTTTGGAAGTTTAGGTAGAGTAGAGCAGTCGATCATATATTCTCCTCCTACAATAGGAGTGCCTCCGAGAGCTTTATTAATCGCTGTAACGATGTCCGAAGGTCCAGCGATCAAAGAGGTGCCGGTGTCAGCAATTGCCTTAAAAAAGATTTTAAACAAATTTTTATTTGAATTACCACAAAACAGATTTCTGAATATTTACCTGGCATCCTCCTTCACAGAACTGTTGATCTCCAAGTTTAACTCCGTCCATCTTAAATTGCCAATATCCTTTCCTAAGTATTTATAAAGGTCTTATTATTTTATTCACGTTTATGTCCCAAAATAATTAAAGCGGCAAAATAGTAGATTTGATCCCCCCTTCCTACCTAGTTACGGGGGTATATGTGAAGTTTCCTTGATAATAGTTAGGATCAGATCCTCCCAGGATAATTTCTCCGCCAACAGAATCATCAGGGTTGCGGCTCAAGTAGAAACTAAATACTGGATCCTGAACATTACATTATACAATTTTTGCAACATTTTTTTTTGTTAAATTTAAAAGAATATAACTCTAAAGAGGTCCTTGATCAGAATAAGTCCTGAACCCCTGACTTGTTCACTAACCTGGACTAGTCCTTGTTTAACCATATTGTAGAAAGGAGGAACAACTTTGTTTACAGAAATAGTTGAATACCCCATCCCAAGTATACCATCAAACTTAGCAGCGACGAATGCTATTCCAGGCTCAGACATAGCTTCGGCAAATGTCTGATCGACGATTTGTTCTCCTAAAAACAAAAGAAAAAAAACTGATTTAAAGAAAAATTAAGAAAAATAAAGTGCAAAAAAGGCGAGTGTAACGAAAATTGGATAACTGTAATATAAAAAAAATCATATCACTAATTCACTATACTAATGCAGAAAATTATCTAAATCAGACAAAAATTATAAACACAACTGAATTTAAAAACTTAAAAATATATACAATGGCAAAAATTAATAAAAAATGTTTGAAGGGACTTAGAAAACTATCATTATCTGGATAATTTTTATTCTGTTACCTCCGAATGAGACGGTATCGGTTGAAAGAAACCCGGAAAGGCTTCCACTGCCATATCTGATATCAAAGGATGTTCCATTTTCCTTGTAGGTTGATGATCTTCTACCATCATACTTGTTGTGAAGCAGACAGGCAATATTTGTGATGTGACATTTCTTACTGGGAACCCAGAGATTACTGGATCCAGTGTCAAACACAACCTGGACCATTAATAATATTATTTGTTTGGGTTAGACCAGGGGGGATGGTAGTTCTCTACCTGTGTGCTCAGTTAGCTGTACTATACACTTAGAACTGTTTACTAATATTGATATACTATAGGTCAGGCCAGAATCAACTTAGAATAAACAACTATGCAGTACGCTCTCGGTATAGTTTATGGCCTATAAACTTGGTAAAGTATTAGCGTACATCATCACTCTATACACTATAACCTCGTTAGGTTAGACACTCAAAGGGACTGTTAACATGATTGCGATTAATCCTCATCTAAATAAGCAATTAACGATTCACTACTGAACCCTTTAAATCTATTTCCCCTTTTTTAAAAGGAATCGTAATTCGTACTCTAGTAGTATTTGATAGTATTAATAAAAGAAAATAAACACAAGAATAATAAAAATAAATAGTGATGTTAATATATATATTTGTGCAGATAGAATTGAATATAAATGTCACCTTAAAAGTCTGTGGTGGAGTTCCAATGGTGATAGGACCGTAATATTGAGCATCTAGATAGTTGGACAGGGGTTCAGGTTGTGCTCCAACTGCACCATATCTAAATGTAATTGTTAACATTAATTTTTCAGTTTCTTCTCTAATCTGATTTCTACACGCTGTTTGATTATTCTGTACTTTTTTTAATGAATCTACATAGCGCTGAATCTACATAGCACCGAATCTACATAGCGCTGAATCTACATAGCGCTGAATCTACATAGCTCTGAATCTACATAGCGCTGAATCTACATAGCACTGAATCTACATAGCACTGAATCTACATAGCGCTGAATCTACATAGCACTGAATCTACATAGNAACTGGTTCTATCTTGTTTATTACCTTCTCCTGATTGTATTTAAACTGGTTCTATCATGTTTATTACCTTTTCCTGATTGTATTTAAACTGGTTCTATCTTGTTTATTACCTTCTCCTGATTGTATTTAAACTGATTCTATCTTATTTATTACCTTCTCCTGATTGTATTTAAACTGGTTTTATCTTGTTTATTACCTTGTCCTGATTGTATTTAAACTGGTTCTATCTTGTTTATTACCTTCTTCTGATTGTATTTCAACTGGTTCTATCTTGTTTATTACCTTCTCCTGATTGTATTTAAACTGGTTCTATCTTGTTTACTACCTTCTTCTGATTGTATTTAAAAGGGTTCTATCTTGTTGATAACCTTCTCCTGATTTTATTTCAACTTGTTCTATCTTGTTTATCACCTTCTCCTGATTGTATTTAAACTGGTTTTATCTTGTTTATTACCTTGTCCTGATTTTATTTCAACTGGTTCTATCATATTTATTACCTTCTCCTGATTGTATTTCAACTGGTTCTATCTTGTTTATTACCTTCTCATGATTGTATTTAAACAGATTTTATCTTGTTTATTACCTTCTCCTGATTGTATTTAAACTGGTTCCCACACTCTGAAGGTGTCTTCTAGGTGAAGTGGTCTTGTACAATGGTATTCTCTTCAGTTCCGTCCTGGATATTTTATGTGATTCTGTTTAGATTAAAAAGTGTAATGACCAAAACAAAATATTTCTTTAATTAAAAGAACTCACCTCTGATATGGTTGAAATTCATCGTAATCATATTCTACAGATTTTCCTTGTATACAGGATATAGAGAACAAGAGTAACACTACAACCCTCATCCTGTTATAGATTCATTTTTACAAGTCAAACATTTATTCAGGGTACATAGGTATCTTTAATCATGGTCTTGTCAGAAAATCCTATCCGAAGTTTCTGCTATACCAAAAGAAGAAAATCTTTGTTTGTAAAGATTTTTAGATTTCATTGATAATTACGTTATCTCAGATATCATTTTTTAAATAAAGATTTAGAGTCGAATAAGAAGTACTCGTAAGTTTTGAATGATATCGAGTAATTAAGCTTTAAAGTGGCGAATATGGTTTAAATAAGAGAAGATGTAAAATTGATCTCTCGACAGTCAACTTCGTTTAGAAAAGGTTGAAGGTTAGGACAATTGTATACAAAATTGAGTTTTGTGTAATTATGAACACACATGTTTATGTTGCCAATAAAGATGAAAGTGGAAAAGCTAGAAATTGTGAAAAATTTGTGAAGATAGAATAAGGCATTATTAAAGTGTATTTAAATATATATTTTAAATGCAGTCCACCTTAAGTGTGAAGCTGAACTGTTAACAGTCAGTTCTAATCTTATTTTTAAAGATTATTCGTAGCTTATCTGATCACTGTCAGAGCACAGTGGGCTTATCAAATCATAATTAGAACAAAGAATTGAACATGTTTATATGATTTTGTTTTTTATTAAGAACACGTTGCATGTTGTAAAAAATATGCCTTAGTAAAATTATATTTTTCCATCTTTATTTCTTTAAAAAATATATATGAACAAAAAACAGACTTATGAATTTTCGTGTAAGTACTATATTGAATAATTACCACTGTGCGCTAGACAACGCACATCATATGTCTCACATCTGTGTTACTTTTTTATCTAGATAATTTTCGTTTCTTGTCAATTCAAGGGGGCGGATCAACTCGCAAGAGGGGGGGGGGTGGTAAGGGAAGAGGGGAGAGGAGGGTTAAACAGAGATAATTTGATTTTCAAATAGAAATACTTATGCAAATTGTTATTAATACATTTATGGGATTGACTTTTAACGTATATTTGTTCATTCATACTTCGAAATATTTTAGAAATATATTTTATTTATGCCTATAGGAAATCTGGTTTTAGCAAAATCTTATCTGCTCTTGATCTCACATTTAAAAAAAGCATAAAAACCGTATCACACTTTACTGTATTTATTCAAAAAACGTTTATCATGTTCAGTTTTTCATTTAAATCCCCTAGTTGTTTATTATTGATTGGCAAATTTTACTATTTCTTACATGGATAAACTTTTATTATGATTACCAATAGTAAATTCAATAAGTTATTTAATTACATATAATTAACATTTTAAGACAAATTTTGCAAAACTTTATTATCTCTAGCTATTTTTTCCCGTATTGCAGGAAAAAAACTGAAATACTTGAAATAAAAAATCAGAGTAACCAATCATAAATAAAACTTCAGAGACGACTGGTTGAAATTTATTTAGTTCTTTTTCTTGTGTACGGTTCACTGAAGGTAAAACCTATTGCTTCTTTCTTGCCAAATTATTTAGTAAACCTTTGAAATATATTCAAGGCGTAAGATTGAATTCAATCTCTTGCTTTTTGGGCCACCCTGTCACGTGATAATAATTTTAATGCTCGAATTCTTGAAATCAAAATTTCTATATACTTTAGATTTCGTGAGATTTACTATTGGGATTCCTACTGGACTATCAAAGGACTTCTTCTTTCCGAGTTGTATGAAACAGTTGAGGGTATGCTGGATAATTTTAAGGTTGGTTTAGGACATCATGCATATAAAGATTTTATTAACCCTATTCCCGCAGGGGGGGGGGTCAATTTGACCCCCCCTGTAGTTTTTTTTACATAACTCAAAAAGTATTGGTCTGAGGCTGTTGAAATTTTCTGACTTTTCTTACATACCCAAAGCCCTCCCTTTAGGCCTAAAACTGGGCTTTAATACTAACTGCCTGAGTCCTCAGGCACACTGCCTGAATGACTGCTTTTGCCTGTAGCAAACTAAATCTTTGTTTTGACCAACTTTCACTTGTCAGATTTTGATAAAATTTAGCTTTTTGGAAAGCCTATGACATAAGGAAACGGATTGCACAAGTTTTGCGAAAAAAAATTGCAAATTTTTTGCAAACAACCTGTCAAAGGAAATTTGCACATTTTTAGTTTTTCTTGATTAAAAATCAGGTTATTTAAAATTTTGCAAAAATTTTTGCATATTTAAAATGGCATGGTCAAGGGCTTTTCAAAAATGTATAATTTGTCATTTTTTGGACAAATTTTTTTTTGCAAACATTTTTACTATAAAACTGGATTTTGCGATAGAAAATTCAATTTTCGCAAATTTGCAAATTTTTTTGCAGATTCTAAAAATAGAGCACAAGAGCTTTCTAATGATGTATCATTTGTCATATTTGGACATAAAACATGGGATTTAGAGGGGGGGTCAAATTGACCCCCCCCCCAGCGTATCCTGGTTTTCAAGTACCCCAGCGGGGATAGGGTAAAGAAGAGGAACTCCACTCTCGATAAATTGTGTACACAAAATGCGTTCTACAGTTTGCGGTAAAAGTTCGTTTACTTTTTGCGTTGGAAGAATGTAACCATCGCAGAGCAAATCAGTTTGAACTTCCTTGAACATATTTATTTTACTAATATGTCTGAATATTGTTTGCTTTTGATTTGGAGATTGTGTTGAAAGAAGACGATATTTCGTGCACACATTTATTTAAATCATAAAAAGGGTGGTCCGGACGTGGTTATTTTGTTCCACTAATTGTATACTTTCCCAGACTGTACTTGTACTTATTTTGCTAGTTTTGTACAGAAATACATTCAAAGGACAAAAGAAACTTAATATTTTTTCAAATAAAAAATGTCGATTTTTCCCTCACTTACTTTTTTTTCTTCTTCAAAAATTAATAGGAGAAATATATTTAAATTGTGAAATCAAGCATTTATTGCTTTTAAAAATGTTGAAATGGAGATTTTAGCCTTCAATTCAACAAAAAAAACGTATTTGACACACCTCTAGCTACTATTTGCATCTATAATTGACATGAAAAGTTTAATTTAAATTACAACTACAGTCGAGAAAAACAAAAAATTAGAAAAAATGCACAGACCTTTAGAGAAAAAAGAAGATGATTATCATCAGAACAAAATTATTCAAATTTGTCATTTTTTGGTTGATTTTATTTTTAATCCCTATTGAAGATTAGAGAAGGTGTTAGAGTTTTTGATTCTTTCTAACCAAGAAAAATCAAAGATGTAACTAAGAGTTGTTCAGTATAATATTCTAATATATTTCAGCTTTTAATCGAGAGGTTTGGTCATATTCCGAATGGGAACAGGTAAACAAATTAATGTTAAATCTTTTTTAACCAAAAACCCCACCCCCTCTTAAAACTTGATTACTTTCTTTTTAATAAAAAATCTAATTTTTAACCCTTTTTGAGAGAAAAAATGTATGAATATTCATTTGCAGAGTTTATTATGAGAAAAGATCCCAGCCTCCTCTGTATTGCCAGATGGTTCATATGTATGTACAGGTATAAATATACGTACAATCTACGACATACGGTGCGTGGTAATTACTTTTGAAGACAATAATGTTTACAAAATCTCCTCCTATAGGAGATAATAAATTTGTTTCCGTTCCTAAGCAGACGGATATATTCTAACCAATCCATGTCTCCTTTAGGAGATACTGAGCCTGGATCCGTCCCTAAGTAGACCGTATGCAAACTATGTATGGAGTATGGACACTGAGTTCAAGTTCTGGATCAAAAGGTTTAGAAATGTAACGGTATGTATTAAAATTAATCTCTTTGAAAATTAAGTTCTAAAATGCGTATTAATCTAGATTGATGGAAAGGACTACATGCTTGCATCCTACAATGTAGAGGTTGGAGGACCCAGACCTGAGTCATATTTAGGCCAGCATTCTAAACTTTATCTCACCTTAAATATCTGTAATTTTATTCATTCAAGTACATCCTGACGTACCTATCCCTATTCACAAACTGACTTGGCTTGATTCATTTTCTTTCATTTTTGTCCCAATCCCGACTCCTTCTTACAATTATTGTTATTCATCCTATTTTTATCTCATTCATGATGACAATGATCACAGTTTTCATAATTTCATCGATTCTCTTTACTTAATTTTCCATCTTTAGAAGTTGATTTTACTTCCTTGATCATGATTTCATGTTCCATCTTTAGAAATTGATTTTACTTCCTTAATCATGATTTCATGTTCCATCTTTAGAAATTGATTTTACTTCCTTGATCATGAATTCATGTTCCATCTTTAGAAGTTGATTTTACTTCCTTGATCATGATTTCATGTTCCATCTTTAGAAGTTGATTTTACTTTCTTAATCATGATTTCATGTTTCATCTTTAGAAGTTGAGTTCACTCCCTTGATCATGATTTCATGTCTCACCTTTAGAAGTTGATTTTACTTCCTTAATCATGATTTCATGTTCCTTCTTTAGAAGTTGATTTTACTTCCTTGATCAAGATTTCATGTTTCATCTTTAGAAGTTGAGTTCACTCCCTTGATAATGATTTCATGTTTCATCTTTAGAAATTTTTTTTACTTCCTTGATCATGATTTCATGTTCCATCACTAGAAATTGAATTCACTCCCTTGAAAAAGATTTCATCGCCCATCTTTAAGGATTGATTTTATTTCCTTGATCATGATCTCATCGTTCAATATCCAATTTCTTCCATTATCAGTTTCATTTTTAAAAATGTATCCTTCTCCAAGGTTATCCTAATCAATAATCATCAAACTTGCAATGTCATATTTAAATTAATGTATTTTTTTAAATCATAAAATTTAAAAGAATTTTCTACTTATGTTTAAATTTATGCTTATCTACCCTACCCATGCGTAGAAATTACGAAGAACAGTTTGAATACTTTATGCTTATCTTCCCTACCCATGCGTAGAAATTACCAAGAACGGTTTGAATACTTTATGCTTATCTACCCTACCCATGCGTAGAAATTACCAAGAACAGTTTGAATACTTTATGCTTATCTTCCCTACCCATGCGTAGATATTACCAAGAACGGTTTGAATACTTTATGCTTATCTACCCTACCCATGCGTAGAAATTACGAAGAACAGTTTGAATACTTTATGCTTATCTTCCCTATGCGTAGATATTACCAAGAACGGTTTGAATACTTTATGCTTATCTTCCCTACCCATGCGTAGATATTACCAAGAACGGTTTGAATACTTTATGCAAGAACAGAGGATTATGAGCTTGCTCAAAAGTTACCTCAAAACAAGGCATTATTATAATCAATTAATCAAAATCAAAAGCTTGGGTCCAATTTTTCTGTCATTAATAATTTTTAATAAATGCTGATTTTAATATTGATGGACAGAGAAATGTTTGGTATGGACACATGAAATCTGGAGCAGAATCTGGATGGGATTATTCATCCAGGTATTATTATTATTCATTTAGATATTAGAATTATTCATCCATGTATAATAATTAGTCATCTAGGTATTACAATTATTCATCCAGCTATATTAATTATTTGTCAAGGTACTATAATTATTCATCCAGGTATTATAATTAGTTATCCAGGTATCAAGATTATTCATCCAGGTATTATAATTATTCATCCAGGTATCAGGATTCATCCAGGTATTATTATTTATCCAGGTATCAGGATTCATCCGGGTATCAGGATTATTCAACCAGGTATCAGGATTATTCAAACAGGTATCAGGGTTATTCAACCAGGTATCAGGATTATTCAACCAGGTATCAGGATTATTCATCCAGGTATCGAATTATTCATTCAGGTAGCAGGATTTGTATCAAGGTATCCTTATTCATCCAGATGTCAAGATTATATCCAGGGATTGTTTTTCATAAAAATTTTCAAAATACATTTTAATTATAGTGATATGTTTAGATGGTTTGATGAACAGCTTGGAAATCCTGAGCATCCTCTACTCTCAGTTACTACTGGAGATATTCTTCCTGTTGATCTGAATACAATCCTTTACAAGTATACTTTATACAATCCTTTACAAGTATACTTAATACAACCCTTTACACGTATACTTTAGACAATCCTTTACACGTATACTCAATACAATCCTTTACAAGTATACTTAACACAATCCTTTACACATATACTTATTACAATCCTTTACAAGTATACTTAATACAATCCTTTACAAGTATACTTAATACAATCCTTTACACGTATACTTATTACAATCCGTTACAAATATACTTAATCCTTTACTAGCATAATTAATACAATCCTTTACAATTGTATACTTAATACAATCCTTTAAAAGTATACTTAACACAATCCTTTACTAGTCTACCTAATACAATCCTTTAAAAGTATACTTGACACAATCCTTTACAAGTATACTTATTACAATCCTTTACAAGTATACCTAATACAATCCTTTACAAGTATACTTAATACAATCCTTTACAAGTATATTTTATATCCTTTACAAGTATACTTAATACAATCCCTTACACGTATACTTTATACAATCCTTTACACGTATACTTAATACAATCCTTTACAAGTATACTTTATACAATCCGTATACTTTATACAATCCTTTACACGTATACTTAATACAATCCTTTACAAGTATACTTTATACAATCCTTTACACGTATACTTAATACAATCCTTTACAAGTATACTTTATACAATCCATTACAAGTATAATTAATGCAATCCTTTACAAGTATACTTAATACAATCCTTTACAAGTATACTTATTACAATCATTTACTTGCATGAATAATACAATCATTTACAAGTTAACATAACACAATCCTTTACTAGTATAATTAATACAATCTTTTACAAGTAAACTTAATATAATCCTTTACAAATATACTTCATATAATCATTTACAATTATTCTTGATATGCAATAATACACTAGTATACCTAAACATTCCTATTATAGTATACTTGATACTTTCAAATCAAATGAAATATTTATTACATGAAGATTTAATTATTTTTGATACGATAAATTCTCATGAGGGGCCAGGTTTTCATCAATTTCAACTTTACATTAAATATAAAAAATATCACAATTCACAAAAATGTAATCTCTGAGACAATTTACATTTGGTAGAAATGCTGCAATTCTTGGCGAATATTTTGAAGATCTTGGAAGAGCAGATGAAGCAAAGAAATACAAGGATATTGCATTACAGTTAAAGAGTGCTATAAGGTAAAAAGAGACTGCTTAGAAAAAATTTCTTTAAAAATTCATTTTTTACACCGCTAAAGATAAGTTAAGCATCCAAACAAAATTTCAGAAATTCTCTAATAATTTCAATAACTTCTTCGCATTTTTCATAAAACTATTTTTAAAGATAAATATTCTCAACAAATATTTCATTATTTCAGAGCAGTTCTATGGAATGAAGATGACTCCATGTGGTATGATTACAATTTGAAAACCAACAAGCACAAAAGGTTTATAGTTTTCGACATTAAGGGAAATGTTCACGAAAAATGAAAGGGGGTATAGGTTTACGGCAAAAAATAAGCGCTTTTAGCGCTTCTAATCTCACTTCTATCTGTTGCGTCTATAATGAGAAAATTGTTAAAAACGACTCAGACCGAAGAACGTAGTGTCCATACAAATTCGGAAAGTTGCAACATTCAACTCGGATAGTAAATTAATCAATTTAATTACAAACTTATTCAGATATTCCTGGAAAATATGAAAATGTCGTCTTAATTATCAAAAATCTTCGAAACAGGATTAAATGTTTTCAAGAGTAACTCTCAGATCATAAAAAATAAAAAATATTATGAAGTATTAACTATATATAGAATGCGTCGAAAAATAATTTATGACAATTGTTTTTAATATCTGAATGATTTGTTTGGAATTTAATTACGATATGAGTTGACTGTTAAGCATCTCTCTGAATTTTTGGACGAAACATTTTTCGGTAAAAGTCATTTTTAACAATTTTCTCCTTATAGACGCAAAAGATAGAAGTAAGATTGGTAGCAATCAAAAGCGCTTATTTTTGGCCTGAAGCCAATACCCTCTTTCATTTTTCGCTAACACTCCCTTTAATAATTAGAAAAGAATAATTTTGTGCTTAATCTTTTAAATCTTTTTATTTTAAAGGGAGTTTTATCCAAGTAATCTGTTCCCATTATATGGTCAAGCATATCATGAAACGATTAATGCATCAAGGTAAACTGTAAAATTATTAAAAATAGGAAAAACAAGTGTTCAGGGAATATTTAAGGGGTCAAATAGTTTAATTTTTATTTTTTATTTATTGTCTGTAATTGGAGAATAAAATATATATTTAAATATAAATTGTTTTCAGAGTTCTTGAGAATATTGTATCTTCTGGAGTAACTATATTCCCTGGTGGTCTTCCAACTTCACTTTACAACACAACAAAACAACCTCAACAGTGGGACTTCCCTAACGTTTGGCCACCCCTGGTCAGACATATCATTCTATTTTAATATACGGTTGAATTATCATATAACATACCAGGCTCCAGACCACTAAATCAAAATCAAAGATGTTTCAAGAAGAAAAAAAAACATATCTTATTGTTAGATTTCTTTTTACTCCGACCAAACAATTTTTTGATATTTTAAGGTTGAAGTATTTGTGACTTCCATGGAGGAATTAAACCTAACGGAGAGCAGGGAAATAGGTGTGTTTTATTCTTAAATTGGAGCCTATATACATTATATATTTATGCCATTTTTCTTTTTAAAAATCTTGAGTAAAATATTATCAGCATTTTTATCTTTCTTTAATCTTAAAATCTACGGTGGTAGGCGATTATATCAATACAATAAAGACGACTTTTATTTAAGTTTTGATTGTTACAGGTTTTTTTAAAATTACTTAAGTTTACAGTAATCAAAGAGAAGCTTCTTTAATTGGCAGCTTCTCTTGACTTTTATTTTCAATCGCATCCATGCTGTTTAACAGCTTGATAGAAGTTAAAATTGAAATCGAAAGTCGTCTTCATTTTATTGATATAATCGCTTACTATTGTATTAGAAATAGGTCTATAAAAGAAGTTTTTATTTTTACTGATGGATTTTTTTACTAGGCCGAGAAATTGCTGAAAAATACATTAGAAATGTTTATGCTTCGGCACAAGAGAATGGGTGAGCAACAATGTTTTCAGTCACAAAATTTGTGATTCAACTATCAAAACCGAGTCTGTGTGTCGCAAAGGCCTTGGGCTTTGGTGTTACCACTGATTTCTTAAAACATTTATGTAGTTTTATAAAACATTTACATTTTAGATATATTGCAAAATACTGACAGATGTTTGCGTGAGAGGGTGCAGCACATTTTGCAACAACCTTAAGAGATTGTTGACTTGACTTATGATATGAGCGATTAGGGCTATTACCCCCCCCCCCCCATGACACCTTCTACATATATAATACCGAAGATATTTTAAAAAGGATTTGCGTCTTTGACACAAACTCAAATTTTGTCGAACCCTATATCTTTGCGACCAAATAATCTAAACCACTGATATTTCAAACACTTTAACAAATAAATTTAACAACGACATTAGGTTGCAAAGATGTAGGAATTAAATAATATTTTACCTATAAAAAGTATGCATAATTCCTTGAAACCTATATATATTGTTGTATCAGGACGATGTTTGAGAAGTATGATTGTGAAAAGGTTGGTAAAGCAGGGAGTGGAGGAGAGTATGGAGTACAGGTATAATATGTTTTTGTATATTATGTATAATACGTATATGCCTACTAGCTTGTGAGGCAAGCTTTGCATGGAAACTAAACTTTCTTTATTAGTAAAACCATGAAATTTATAATGTATAATAATAAACCATACTAAGAGCATTTTTGTGGTCCCGCCGAGTTCCCTAATCAAAATTTGAGACAGATCGGTTCAAGGGGTTCAGGATTCGACTTTACATTAAAAAATAATAGGTACTCTGGAAATCCGGGGTGGGCAGTTTGGAAACTAAACTTTCTCAGTGAAAGTCAACCCAGTAAATTCAAAAGTTATAATCGGGCATTCACCCAAACAGAGAGATTACTACTTTATACATTTTTACATGTATTTTTAGGAAGGGTTTGGTTGGTCCAACGGAGTATCTATGAGTCTACTGAACAAGTATCCTGATATGATTAGTTCTGCATCAAGGAACGGTTTAATTATTGGAAAATATAGGACAGCTAATATAGGACAGCTAAATCAGAAAAAGTACAAATACAAAGGAAGAAAGGGCGGGGAAATTTGTTGGAAAGAAAGAAAGGATGGGTTGGAAAGAAAAAAATGGATTGGAAAGAAAGATAGGATGGGTTGGAAAGAAAGAAAAGATGGGTTAGAAAGAAAAAAAACGATGGGTTGGAAAGAAAGGATGGATTGGAAAGAAAGAAAGGATGGGTTGGAAAGAAAAGAATGGATTGGAAAGAAAGATAGGATGGGTTGGAAAGAAAGAAAAGATGGGTTAGAAAGAAAAAAAATTGATGGGTTGGAAAGAAAGGACGGATTGGAAAGAAAGAAAGGAGGGATTGGAAAGAAAAGTATAATGGATTGGAAAGAAAGGAGTGATTGGAAAGAAAATTATAATGGAGTGAAAAGAAAGAAAGGAGGGATTGGAAAGAAAAGTAGAATGGATTGGAAAGAAAAGTATAATGGAGTGGAAAGAAAGAAAGGAGGGATTGGAAAGAAAAGTAGAATGAATTGGAAAGAAAAGTATAATGGATTGGTCAGAAAGAAAAAATTGGTTGGAAAGAAAGGAAGGGTTGAAAAGTACGAAAGTTTGGGTTGAATAAAAAGAAGAGATGTTATGGAAAGAAAGCAGGGATGGGTGGGAAAGAAAGAAAGGATGGGTGGAATAGAAAGAAAGGATGTGATAGCAAGAAAGAAAAGATGGGTTGAAAAGAAATAGAGGATGGACTGGAAAATAAGTTGGTTGGAAAGATAGAAAGGATGGTCTGGAAATAAAGAAAAGTGGCTTAGAGAGGTAGATAGGAAGAGTTAATGTAAAGTTGAAGATGGATAGAAAGGATGATTTGTTTGAAAGGTTGATGAAGAAGAAAGAAAAGGTTGGAGAGGAAGATAGGATAGGGGGAAAGGAAAGGCTGGAAAGGAAAAAAGAAAAGGGTTAAAGAAGAGAAAAGGAAAGGTCGGAAAGGAAAAGTTGCAATTTTCGGCAAAGAAGAAAGTAAAGGTTTTAGAGGAAAAAGGAAAGGCTGTAAAGAAAGAAAGAAATAAAGAAAGAAAGGAATAAAGGAAAGATTTAAGAAGAAGAAAGGAAAGGATGAAGAAGAAAAGAAAAGTTGGAGAAGAAAAAAGAGATGAGGAAAGGAAAGGAGATGAGGAAATGAAAGGGTGGAGATGAATAAAAGAAAGGTTGGAGATGAATAAAGGAAAGGTTGGAGAGGAATAAAGGAAAGATTTTAGATGAAGAAAGGAAAGGTTGGAGATGAAGAAAGGAAAGGTTGGAGATGAATAAAGGAAAGGTTTGAGATGAATAAAGGAAAGCTTGGAGATGAATAAAGGAAAGGTTGGAGAAAGAAAAAGAAAAGGTTGGAGATAAAGAAAGAAAAGGTTGGAGATGAAGAAAGGAAAGGTTGGAAATGAATAAAGGAAAGGTTGGAGATGAATAAAGGAAAGGTTGGAGATGAATAAAGGAAAGCTTGGAGAGGGAAAAAGAAACGGTTGGAGATGAAGAAAGAAAAGGTTGGAGATGAATAAAGGAAAGGTTGGAGATGAAGAATGGAAAGGTTGGAGTTGAAGAAAGGAAAGGTTGGAGATGAATAAAGGAAAGGTTGGAGATGAAGAAAGGAAAAGTTGGAGATGAAGAAAGGAAAGGTTGGAGATGAAGAAAGGAAAGGTTGGAGATGAAGAAAGGAAAGGTTGGAGATGAAGAAAGGAAAGGTTGGAGAGGGAAAAAGAAACGGTTGGAGATGAAAAAGGAAAGGTTAAAGAGGGAGAAAGGAAAGATTAGAGAAAAAAGAAAAAGAGCTTGAACGTAAGAAAAAAAGTCAAGAAAGGATATTTTTAACAGGAAGAACAACAAAATTAAAATTTTTTCATTACCTCTAAATGATTCTGTCACATAGTAAATCGGTTTTATAATGTAGGACAAGCAGTACAATTGTAATCATTACAATCACTTTATGCATTTTTAAAGCTATGTATTGATAGTTTGGAGTTATGTACATTTAATATTTAAATTTGTTAAATAAAACTAAGCAATATTGAAAAATTTATTTTTAAAAATTCGACTAAGTACAAGAATAATAGAAAGACAAAAATGACAAATGTTTCAGAAAATGTTGCATCATTAACTTTTGTAGATTGTATAATGAACAAACAATACTGTATATAAAACACAGAACATCAGCATACATTTAATAGAATGTCTGCGTTGTGTTTTAGAAAAAAGTGATGTTGGTACCGTTCCTCGGTGTACATGAATTATGTACTTACTGTAAATTCATGTAAATTGTACAATGTACATTCTTATATAATGTACTTGACCATTGACCAATGACATACAATTGTAAAATCTCGGAAAAAAGGCGTAAATACACATTACAATATCATCGACATATAAAGTATTAATAAACATTTATATTTTGATATTAATTCACAAATTTATAATTAAAAAAGATAAAAATTGATTTAACTCCGGAATAAAATTATAGAAAGGAAACTAATAATGTTATAGAAAGGACTTTCTTAAAACGAATTGAAAAAATTTACTTTTTTGAGAATTCTAATAAATAAAATTAATCAACAGAATAAATGTTAATAAACTAGTTGTATCTCTTTAAGTGAAAATAGGGTTAAAGGGGATATTTCTTCATTTGCAAAACAATTTTTGTAATATTTTGGCAAGACTAGATAGGTTTGTTTTTATGACAGAGAACACAAATATGACAAAAATAAACTATCCACCATTGTAAAGCTTGAAAACATGATTGTATATAGATTTTGTTTTTAGTTATTTAGGTGTAGATATTTCAAGCATTTGATCAACTTCATATTAATTTTGATCTAAAATTTGATGGATTATAGTGTTTAAATAAAGTTTTGAGACAAAAAACAAAAATAGTTCCAGTTTTGATAAAAACCTCAACTATTAGAACCTAAGTGCAGAGTGGTAAAATAGTTCCAGTTTTGATAAAAACCTCAACTATTAGAACCTAAGTGCAGAGTAGTAAAATAGTTCCAGTTTTGATAAAAAATCTCAACTATTAGAACCTAAGTGCAGAGTATGAAATAAATAAAAAATGAATGAAAAGATAAACCTCGAATGCTACCAAAGTCTGGAAAATATTTGAAATCTTTCTTAATTTTTAATGATTTGACTACATACATTGCTAGAATCTAATATGTGATATGAAGTGTTATGAATTGTATACAGTTTATGTACTAAATTGTTAAACAGTTTTACACAGACAACACATCGATAGAAGATTCAATAATAGGTTTATGTACATCAGATTATGTTAGTTAATATAATAATAGCTTTTACAAAATCTACGATGTTCACAAATGCATAGACGCTAAACTACAGATAATTTATCCGTAGATTGAAAATTTGGTCTTATGTAAATAAAAAGGCACTAGTTTATAATACACAAGGATCAGTTAAACCCATAAAATGGAGATTGTGCATGAAGCCCATAAATATGAGAAGTAAAAAGAAATAATTAAAAATATATTTTCAAAGTAAGGTATCGGAAACATTAAAGATTAACAAATAAAACTAAGAAAGAAAACAGAAAAAAAATAAGCGAGAATTTACAAAAATGGGATTAAAATAGGAGATTCATTACAAGGTTACGGTAATGACAAAAAAGGAATTTTAAGACAAGTCGAGAATTAAGAAAGTCAAAAGAAGTTAACTTTAAAAATTCAAAACAGAGACTAAATATTTGTAATAATCTTAGTCTAAAACTAAATAACGAATACAGAAAATTTGCTGTCTTGTTATGAAAAGAAAATTTGACATTCAGTTTTCTTCCAAATCTGAGATGATGTACATTCATTTCCATTCTTTAGTTTTAGACTTAAATATGCAATTTATAATAAATATACATATGCATATTTAATTAAAGGATAAGACAACAAGAACATTTCTTTTGTTTACCAGGGATTGTTATCTTCTCAATATCACAGGGTTTACCGGTCTGTATTGTACTGTGCTCAAGCTGAAATATAATATATTATCTAATGTTTGGAAGGAATATTACACATGTCCCTACAAACTTAATTCTAAAACATTATTTTTGCCATTTTCTATAAGACTGAAGAGGAGATAAAAACCCAAACTTTAGTGCGAGTTTTTTGTCAACAAGGACAGTTTACAAAAAGCTTTACAACGTTGGAGTGCCGATTTTAATTTTATAATTGTATCATTAAAAGTGAACTTAAAGGGACTGTGAGTGTAATTTCAAGTGAACTGTAAGAAATAAGCCCAAAAATCTAGAATATTCATTGTACAAGGTGGTTTTCAAGCGAATATTTATATTCTGCTACCTCTAGAAAGACAATATTAGTATTCCTTAAACATAAAACATCGCAAACAAAGTAATTAACAATTGCAATCGTTTTTGTAGATAATTAATGAAAAGTCTGTCATCCTTGATCAGTCCCAGATCTAAAGGGTACTGTTGTGAATTGAGGAATAAGGATGCCCCTCTTTGAATGGAGGGTCACTTGAAATAACACTTACAGTCTCTTTAATAGGGTTCTTCTATAGAACACACTTCGATATTTGCTATCAGTAATCACAGGAAATTTTTGTTTAGTTTTCTATAATTATATCACGCGAAACTTTCTGTATCCAAAGTATGTGCTGACTGTATCAGAATAAACTCAATATCAAAATTATCCAGATAGCTATAAACATCATGCATCAATTTTCTAGACTGGATCGACTTCAACTTCAAGTGCGCATGTTTCTAGCTTTATTATAAAGTAATTAAATTGTAAATAGCTTAAAATTTTAAAGAATCCTTCCCTTCCTCTTTTGAATTTTTATTTTTATTATTATTATTATTTTCCTTAAGAGAGATAGATAAATAGATATGATTTACCAAGGTTGTAATGCAAGGAAAGTCATTTCAGAGGTGTACGCATCTTTTGTACTGGAGTGTACTGTCTCTGGGCGGTAATGTAAACACAAGACGGATGTCGAAGCCTGACATGGGATCCATCTTTTACATATAAAATCAATGAAATATTCTGGTCATAGGAAACTATTATGTCAATTATCAAAATTATCAAAATGAAATGCTCTTATCTCCTCGGATACTAAACAAACACTGATGCATCTATTCTTGTTTACAAAGTCCACCCAGAGAGAACTGGTTTCAATATGTACGCAGAGTATACTCAACTGCAATTAACTTTCCTTGCATTATAACCTTGGGATTCACAAGGATAGAAAGTTACAAAGATAGAAATTTGCGGACAAAAATTCATTTTGTTTCAATTTAGATCAATTTAAATAGATGATTGAAAGCCTCTCATATATGTATCTATGTAACTATATAAAAAAATACAAATATGTAGATATAATATGTTTAAATGTGTTTGCAAAGAACTAGCTATCTAACTATCCGTCTAGTAAAAATCTTACTATCCAAATGTCTACATTATGGATAGTATATAGGCATATGTCTTTCTGTTTTCTAGTTTAGAATGCAATTAGTATGTTTAACAATCTACAGAGTGTCCCAAAAAACATGGGAATTCAGTTACGAATTCGATTTCGTCTTTGTTATGGATTAGCTTTGTAATGCCTAATTTTAAAAGCCATAGATGTGTCTATAATGTCTCCGCAAATTGAACTATGAAGACGGACAAGTTTACTCTGTTTGTATACTGTAATTTTTTGTTTTAATATGTACACCCTTATGCAGTCAAAACATAAACAAACAAAATGTGAACATGCAGAAGAAACTCTTACAGATTACAGCTTTCCCAGTAGGTATTAGTATTCTAAATCAAAGAATTATTTAAGAAGACGATATCGATGTCGTCGCTGAATTCCCATGTTTATTGGGACACTCTGTATTTCTACTTGTAAGCTGTTTATACTGTACAATATTCGTCTGTGAAGTGTGTGCAATATTTGTCTTGCTGTCTGTACACCAATACAAAAATAAGGGAAATAAAAAATATTTGTCACTGCATGTGTAAGTACCAGTGACACGACAATATAAAATTACTTTTAAAAACCATTAATTCATAAAACTTTGATGATTAAGCAAAGCATTGTACGTTAAAGGAAGAGGTTGGAAAGGTGGGACCAATAACCGATAAACGATGATTGAACACTTGTTAAATTTCTCAAAATATTTGAGACGGTTGTTTTTCACTATATAGTGTCACTTTGCTTAAATATTAGTAAGCCTCATTTTTGCATATTAAAGATATGTGCCATTTTTAGAATAATAAACATTTTAATGGACTATTATTTTAAAGATTTGATCCGGTGTTGTCGATTATCGCAATATTTTGAAGACGACTTTCAATTTAAATTTACATTTATATCAAGCTGTTAAACAGTATGGACTCACAAAAAAACATTGAACCAAGAGAAGCTGTCAATTAAAAAATCTTCTCTTTAATTGCTTGTAAACTCTTATTCGAAAAAAAGCTTGTTTAAAATAAATAAAAGAAGTCGTCTTCATTATATTGATATAATCGCCTACCACCGTAGTTTGGCAGATCAACACTTTTAAATGATCCAATGATCATGAAACTGTATATAGACACATTTAAATTAGTAAATTAAGTTTCAGGATACTTGTTGAACTATTTGTTTTAAAATAACATTAAATGTCGCTTCCAATTCCACAGTTTTATAGGTCCCACTGTTTACCTGCACTAGGCCTGGCTTCTCTTTACTAAATGTTCCATTCTTCCTATCTCTTGCCACAGAGTCAGGTAGATCAGGGTAGGTGGGCATATCAGAACCCGGAGAGTTAGTCCCGGGGGAGGACAGGGCGTGCTCAAGCTCCGAAGTTGGAGGTGGATTGCTTAACACTGACAATTTTCCCTGAAAATTTGGATTACATTTTTTTTTGTCTTTATCAATATTCATTATACATGTAATCAAAAACAAGTCAAATAAACAATACACTTTCGAGTTTCTTCTTGTATTTAAATCTTAGGGCGCTACGACATCTGCTCTATTTCCATTTGCTCTACGGCCATTTGCTCTAGTTTCATTTGCTCTATTAACCATTTGCTCTATAGCTCATAGATCACGACGTTTGCTCTATATGTCATCTGCTCTATACGTCAATTGATCTAAGACATAACACGTCATTTGCTCTATAAACATTTTTATGACTGTGATGGTCCAATTGCTCTACTCAACATTTGCTCTATGAGTTAACACGTCATTTGCTCAATAAAAATATTTATATAAATATCCAATCATATTAAAACTATATTTTTACTATTTTACAATTTTACAATTCTGCCTACATTTTCATTATTCCGCCATCTTCCTGGAAATAGTTTTGTTTGTTTGGTATTTGTGAGACCAAGTTAAATATAGTTTTCACCAAATATTAGGCTTTTTTACCCCTCTTATTATTGAACAATCTCTCTGTCTTGATGAACTTTTAAGAACTAATTAAAACTGCAATTTGCGAATTTTCCAAAAAAAATTCCCGCATTTCATAGTCAAGTTACGCTTAGGAATTCCAATAAAAGCTATTTATAGTGTATTTTTAGGTTATAGAGCAAATGGCGTGTTTAGTCATAGAGCAAATGAGGTATAGAGCAAATGACGTATAGAGCAAATGGCTTGATAGCGCAAATGGAACTAGAGCAAATGACTTGATAGCGCAAATGGAACTAGAGCAAATGACCATAGAGCAAATGGAAATAGAGCAGATGTCGTAGCGCCAATCTTAGGGGTTTCGTAAACTTATACTGCCACATATTAGAACCGCTAAGGAACTGGTTTAGAGTAAATTAACAAGATCAAAAAATCCGACCTTTGTTCACAATCTTTTTATTTGTCCCTGGAGTCCTAATATGACACAGAGAAAATTTTGTATTGTGAATCTGGGTACCCCGGACTAACCAGAGTGAGAAGCATTCGGTTTCATTTATTTGAAATCAAACGTGTTTTGGTCTATAATTCAACAATCTTTAAACTTACGGATTTTTTATTACATACTTGTTCATTCAAAATGTATATGCCGACAAAAAAGCATTTCAGAAAAAACGCTAAAATATTATGTTTAGTGGTTAAAATCCTGATCGAGAGCCACCGCTTTCTGATATATTGACAGAACCGTTAAATCCAAGTGTGGGGTTCAAGAATTGATCTCCATCTCATGCAGACCTTTGAAGTAATCTTATTCATTTCATATTTTTATTTCCATATTTTTATTCAACTACAAAGCACGAGATAATACAAATAAAAAAATCACAATTTACTATGTAGTTTGGACCCGCCTAACCAGAGTAGGTTGTTTTAATTGGTTGGCCCACTATAAACGAATGAGAATTGCAGATAAAAACAATTTATCCAATGTTGGTCATACACGGCAGGGATAACTTTGATTGCGGGGTCTACCCGAGTAGAATCTTAGAGTCGGGAACCTAGTCTTAGGCGCCGGGCCGACTTTCTCCGACCCTCTGTTTTTGGAAAAAAATATCAAATTTCACCAAATATATGTAATATGAGCAAAAACCATTAAAATATTTGAGCATTCCTCTCCCCATCCCTTTCTTCAAG